>NW_017307147.1:279474-310180 GCF_000935625.1 Nanorana parkeri
ATATAGCGCCAACAGTTTGCGCAGCGCTTTACAATATAAGGAAGACATTACAGTTACAATACAATTCAAGACAAGATGGTAAGGAGGGCCCTGCCCCTGAGGGCTTACAATCTAAAAGTGGAGGGGGAAATGATACATGAGGTAGCTGTGGGAATGAATTATGTGAGAATGTGAAGGTTCAGTGGTTAGGTTGAGGTGGCATAGGCTTCCCTGAAGAGATGAGTCTTTAGGGAACACCTAAAGGCAGTCAAGGTGGGAGATAGACGGACAGGTTGGGGTAAGGAGTTCCATAGGATGGGAGAGACTCTAGAGAAGTCCTGGAGGCGAGTATGGGAGGAGTGGACAAGGGAGCTGGAAAGCAGGAGGTCAATGGATGAGCGGAGGGGACGTTTAGGGTGATACTTTGAGACAAGGTCTGAGATATATGCGGGGGCATGGACATGGTTGTGCTTTACTGCCCCTAGCGCAGCTTCTGATTGGGTAGGAGATGGAGGTGCCACAACCACATCCATTAGCTGGTGAACAACAAGGAAAATAGATTTATGATCTGTTTTTTTTACATTTTAATTGTCCTAAAATTCTAATTATATTCTAAGTGTGTAACCAGCCCTGGATGACTCCTAGACTAGATGACTCCTAGACTAGCATTGTGCAAAGGGACAGTGAGCAACCATTGTGCATGTTATGATCAAATATTAATAAGAATAATGAACAGGTGTCCTCCTATATCAGGGGTAGGCAACCTCCGCACTCCAGCTGTGTTGGAACCACAGGTTCCATGAGACATTGAAAGACTGACAACTACAGGCATGACTCGCAGAGGCATGGTGGTATTTGTACTTTGACCACAGCTGGAATGTCAAGGTTGCCTAACCCTGTTCTATATGATAGACTACAAAAGTTCAGATCAATACTCCTTATTTCCTGCTAGCAATTTTGAATAAAGGAACTAGAAGTAATTACCTATTATTATATTCACATACATTTCTAATATATACACTTGGGGCTCGCCCAGCAGAGGGAGGGCTCCTGTTATACAGACACATCAAACGACAATAAAATAAATGTATAACTACAGAGTACTACAGTAACAGGCCCAAGACCCAGTTGCAAAAAAAATCTAATATGTGCAATGTCTTGTATTCAAATTCAAAAACCCCGTCAAACATTCTGCTAGAGAACAAAAGATGAAGGAAACTACAACATATAAAACTTTGAGGCCCGGGGGGGTCACTTGATGTGTATATTTTATGTGATTATAATAATGGTAATTTTATCTCTCTCAGATCTTACTCCATTAAATTTCTTTACTTCTTTGTTAAAGACCAAAACATTCAAAGACATTGATAACATCATTTACATCAAGCTAGTCTTTTTCACATATGTAGAAGAAACAGGGGACTTTGACTATAGCTCCCAAAAAGATCTACTGCACACAAATATTTGTTGGAATAAAAATGAACACATTTTATTATTACAAAATATTAAAATTCACGATAGGTATTAAAAAATATAGATAGACCCAAAGAGACTAAACGAAGGGGCTACATGACTGGGGGGAGGAATAGTCCCTGGATAAGGATGTCAGTATTTGTAGGTGGGTCCTGGCCCCTTGGAACTTGGGAGTAGTAAGTGTCCTCGAGCTGTTGGGGTGCGGCTGGGGACATGGGCAGAGTGTTAGGAGAGGCCTTATTTGGGCTGTTGGGCACCCAAAGACCCCTTCTCAGATGAACAGTCGTTAAGAGTATTTATTTGTATATTATTTGGTTTATTACGTTGATTATTGTTAAAGTTGGTTTGGTTCATAAAAGGGCTGCTGTGGCCGTTAAAATCCATGTCGCGCAGTCTGTGTGTTTATTGGGGTTTTTAACACAGGGACGAAATCGATGAATCCATCAGTCAAGATATACAACCTATAGAGTCATTTTTTGAGACCATTACGGTATTTAGCATACTATGTTTATTATTCCTTTAGAAGGTCAGTATGCTTTGCGGACTTTATCTTCTTCAGGACTGTTCTGGAGAATACTTGCTAAAAGCTTCACTTGTATGGTCTGTCTATGTGTCTGATTGTAGTCTTTCACTGCAACATGTGGATCAAGTTTAATAAACATATTCTTACTACATACAGTATATAATTATATCTTAAATATGTACCACGTCTTCACAATCAACTAATGTAACATCATCAAAGTATTTACTGCGCATTCCCTATAAACGAGCAGACGAGATCCTGCTCCTCATAAACTAAAATAGAACTGAATGAACATACTTATGTGGCCCACGTCACCTTTTGTGAAGTGTCTACTAGACATTTAGTGATTTCCAGAGCTGTAGTCAGCCTGGCTGGATTATAGTGGCAGTTATCTGATTAATTCCAGGTGTCTGGCATTGCCCTTACCCCCCTGGGTGGAGTGTGACTCTGCTGTATTGTAGGACAGCCAATGAAGGACACTTTAAGTGTATGTACAGTGCAGCAGCCAATCACTGGGTTCCTCTCAACCAGTGGTGCATGCTGGGATGGGGGTACATATATTGGAGGGAATTTCCATGTGCTCAGACTATTCGGGACCAGCCATGGATTAGGTCTGGGTACTGTCCAGCCACCCCCCTGGCTAGGCCTGGGGGTGGGCAGAGGCTGGGAAGTGTTTCCCTAAGCCTCCAGTATGGAGGAGGCCGGGGCTGTTGCCAGAGGAGGAGAACCAGAGAACCCAATGTCTGCTGGAGGTGCCTGGAACCTAGAGGACCTCTAGAGCATGGCTGGTGTCTCTCCTGCTGAGCATCTGTACTCATCACCTGCTCATCTGTTACTCCAATTACTATTCACTGTATTACCAATGGATCTACACTGAGATGCTAACAAAGGTCTGGAGTCTATGTCTGTTACCCCCTGGATGTCTAGGATCTCTATACCCTCTCTCCCCAGTATGAAGATGTTAATAAAAGTTATTCAGCATGGCATTACTGGAGTGAACATCAGCTTTGTGGGCACTAGGAGAGGCCTGTTTAAATGCTTATGGGGCAGCTGAAGACCAAATCCCCTAGACAGACTAGTGATGACCCGAGTTATTCTGACGGCTCCTTCGAGGGTGAGCGCTACACTTACATATGATGTAGTAAAAAAAATGGCTACATTTATCCCCTGATTCCTAGACATAGCAGATTCCCTACCTCCATGCAGCTTGGATGCAGTGCCGCTCCTATGTCCTCCGCTGTACCCACTTCAGCCACTAGTACATGCTACCTCCCTCCGAATTCACCACTCCCAAAAACAAACTTGAACCACAGTGCAATGTGAATTTAAAGTGCATCTTTAGCCAAACCTTTTTTTTCAGTTCTAAATAAAATAGTGAAGGGTTAGAACCTGTCTCTTTTTATTGCTCCCAGTGTGGAGATTCACTCCCTTTTGTCCTGGTGACCATTTTGGGGTCCTCTAACTGTAGAGGAAAAGCAAATACCAGGTTGTCCTCTGGGTTCATCAATGTCCACATTGTGCCCATCACTTGTAGGACTTACTGATCCAGAGACAGTAGTGCATTGAAACTTAGCGTACCAAACAGACTTCTCTCAGGAAACAGGAAAGGAGCAAAATTAATGGAAATGCATACGAGAAGAGTCGTGTAAAACTGTCAAAGAAGGAGATTTATGTGACAAAGAAGGGATAGGGAAACATCTGGGAGCAATCAACATAAATAAGTTATCACACCGTGAATGCATTTGTTTGAGGTCTCTCCGGGAGTCTTGTACAATGATGGAAGGGGGAGGATTATGTCTGATCATTACTGAGTGGTTCCTATTGTATTATTGCAATGGGACTATGTTTTTCTTTTCTTTTTAAAATCATCTGGTAAATAAGAATACAAAGGTTATGTAATATTTTAGACAATTGTGCCCTTTCATATTTGTGGCAACAGCTTGCGGAAGTCTCTGTTCCAGCATGACTGTTCCCGTGTGTACAAAACCAGCTCCATAAAGACATGGCTTGATGGGTTTGGTGTGGAGGAACTGTAGTAGCCTGCACATAGTCCTGGCCTCAACCCTATTGAACACCTTCAGAGTGACTTGGTACGCCAATTGCAATCTTGTAGAAAGCCTTCCCAGAAGAATGGAGGCAGCTCTAGCCTTAAAGGGAGGTGCATGTCCATATTAATGGCCATGGCTTTGGAATAAGATATCCAACATGATCGTAAAGATGAATTGAAGAGGGTTTGCCTGGATCTGGGTTATAGATGCCACACCCCTATGACAAGAAGTATCAAAAAGTGCAGTCCTGGGGCGACGGCACTGATTGCGGGCGGCTTGGGGGTACGTGGAGGAGGCTGTGTGTATCGGTGGTGGGGACGGGCGTTTTTGGTCGCTCTCTCTGCTTCCCCTGGTGGTTCAGCAATCTGCTGATCTGCAAACATCTATGTGCCAGTGTTTTGCCTACCTCCGACTCAATATTGGGGATTGGCCCCTGCTCCGTCCCTGTCATCATCAGGAAGGACTATATGGGTGTGGTGCCCGGATGGTTCCCTAGGACACATACATGTCAGCTTGTAATAATGATTTTCCCTTCTCCTGAAGAAGCGGCTGTGTGCCCGAAACGTTGAGTAGCCGCTGCTCCACTATCAACCATACCATTTTCCATTATGTACTGTGGGATGCTTTATTGCTAAAATCATTATCAGCCTATGCCCTTTTTTCTTTTGCCTATTATGCATTGCCTTGACTAATGTCTATTATGTACATCTATAATGGAAGGTTGAATGGAGTGAGCACATAGGGAGTAATCTAATCAGCTGTTCATTTTTATGCTATATACTACCTCTATTTTAAACTATTATCAACATTAAAACTCATTTTTTTACGGTTCATTATTTCTCTGGAGTTGTCATTTCTACGCCTCCAAAACCCCAACTTTTCCTTTCCTTTTTGATACATATGATCGTAAAGATGTGATTGTCAGGTGTCCACAACATTTTATAATGTGCATAAAAGGAAAGTATATACAATTTCCACTTAAAATTGCTTAATCTACACACAATTCCAGATCATAATTATGGAATAAAAAAATAAAAAAAAACTGCTCCTCCCTAAAGTAACCTAAAACCAAGGAAAATATCACATGACCTCACCTATTGGGAGCTTTGATTCAAACCTTAGAGTTATCCAGAGTAAGCAATTTCAGTACAGGAGAGGAGCATGTACAACTGTGCAAGTCTGGAGTTTAGCATTAAACTAATCTTGTAAATTAAAAAAAATTGCATTGTAAAATATATAGAAGTCAATAAGAATAACATACAAATGTTGCCTGTTTCTTTTTTTTTTATTATTGTGAGTGATATGAGGTTTTTTTCTTGGTATATTAATGTTTATTTTATGTATTGTTGTGTCTGTTTTTCTCTGTAGCTTTGATCTGGTCACCCACGGTGGCATCTCCGCCACGCTACGTTTTGAGCGAGCGCCCTTCATCACGCAGGAACACACCCTCTGGTTACCTTGGGATCGCTTCTTCGTCATGGAAACCATCACCATGCGTCATGAGGAGAATGAGATCTCCAGTTGTGACCTGAGCAGTTTCGCCCGTCCCAATCCCGTGCTGTCTCCAGCCCCGCTCACGGCGTTTGCCAGCTCGTGTTCTGAAAAAGGGCCTATTGTTCCAGAAATACAGGTAGGCACATGAACCCTACAAATACCATGTCAATCAAACTGAAGTGAGCATCCAGTTTTATTCAGAAAGGAAACCTTTTATAGGTCATTACTAGTATCAGTGCCACTCGCCCAAATGCTCCAATACCTTCCCCTGAGTGCATAGGGGAACATGGAGCCAGCTTAACCTGCGATGAGGAAGCTGGGCGTCAAGTAATGACCCGCCTCCCGGCTTTCTGATTGGCCGGGAAACCGGTTCCATGCAGATTTGCCAGGAAGCCAGATTCCCGGCCAATCTGCTTTGAGCCGCCCCAACAGCCGGCTCCTTGCTGATTGGCTGGGAAGCTGGCTTTCCAGGCGATCGCCATCGAGCCAGCTTCCAGGTCATTACTCGCCGCCCAGCTCCCTGAATGGCCGAGTAGCCGGCTAGATGTTGATTGGATGGGAAGCTATTTTTCCCGGTACAAGCACAATCAAGCCAGCTAAACAAAATAGAGCCAGCTTTGCGGGCAATCAGATTGCTCGGGAAGCTGGCTCAATGCCAGCGGAGGCATCCGTATCGGTACTTTGTATCGGCGAGTACCGAAAGCAAAATATCAGTACTCGTACCTGATACCGCTAAACCGGTATCGGTGCATCCATAGTCATTAACTGCATCTCTTTTTACTGTAAGTCTTACTATCTGCTAAGTGGGAAGGCCTGGTTTTACCATAATCACATGATCATTCTTGGTGTTTTATTAGGAAAAGCTGCACCTCTTTATGCATTTATAGACTAAACAAATCTAAGCAAATATAAAAATCCTATTACAGGGGATGCTTTTAATGTGACTTTTGAACAAATCAGTGGGCAATTCACCCACTAATTTGCCCACTGATAATACCCAGGAAATAATGTTTCAAATTCCTGGTATTTGTCCAGAATCTATTGCCAGTCTCATTTACCCACCAAGCAAGGCGCTGTCCTCGGGCTGTACAGATGGCGCCACCACTGTTTGGGTCTCAAGAAGTTCTGCATCCTTAGACCTCCATGGTTCTGAACAAACACATGACAAAGCCCAAAATCCTCAGTTATGTCTTTAGGTACCAGAGTAGCTGACTGACAGCACTTGAGATTTGCACCCGGATATGCCATCATGGGGCAGTATTCATGTTTTCAGGTTTGGGTGGATGCTGAAACTTTTCGTTGGAAACGTGGAGCTTGTTTTTAAAGATTAATTTACTATTTCAGACAAAAAAGTGATTCCTGTATGTCGGCTGACATTGTTTGCCTAAAAATTGTAGTTGCCTGGCTTCCGTGCTTATCCAGAGACTTAAATGCTTTAAGTCACTCTGCTTTTGTGACATGTTGTATTTGTGTCCCCTTCATTGGCTTCAAGCTGGAGACACTCAACTCACATTTTCAGAGAGAAGTCTGCAGCGACAGCTATGTATTTCTCTCAGTAAAAGGACAGGTCCACGTTTAGTTAGAAACGTTTATTTTCTATGGTATAAGCCGTGTTTGCACGGTAAGCTTTCATAGACTTCATTGGGGCTGCACTCGAAAATTAGAGCCTTTGAGTATGGCCCAATTCAAGTCTCTGAGGGTTGCTGTATAAGCACAACCAGTCATAAATAAATAGGGGGAGATCAGCAGCAGAGGAGGACACACTTGTCATACCAAAGGCAATGCCATCAGCAATTGGTTGGGGGGCAGGGGGGGATTTAGGTTAGGAGGGCTGGATGGGGTTGACTATTTACATACTTGTCCTTTATTAAACAAAGAACTCACTAAGAGATGCGTTAGGTTCTTAGGTTATAGATGGTGGGCTCTTTATCTGCTCCCAGGACAATTATCTGTGTGTTCAAACCACTACATTGCAATAGCTTGGGTTCTTGTTCTTGACTTTGAAGGCATGGTGTGAAATTGAGGGAGCAGATTAAGTGACTGAACTGGTACATAAATTGTGACCAGCAGTAAAATAGAAGTTTGTCTGGTGTATACATCCCCCCCTAATTAGACCCAGCTAAGTGAAGAAAATTGTGAGTTTGGCGTACATATCAGATTTGTAGCCTCAGACAAAATGACAGCAGGATACAACGGGTAAAAAAGAATCACTTTTATTATCCAAGCTTCTTTTGCCCGGATGGATGCCACAAATGGTTCTAGGTGGGGCCACCTGCTTAATGGAAGTCATTTGTTTAATTAGCTCAGGAAAACGGTGAAGTGAAGCAGAGTAGCTTTAATGATCAAATCGAGGACGTCCAACCTTTTGCACAATGTTTACATTTAGCGGAGGATAAATGGGACTGTCAAGGTGATGGAAGACTTCAATGAGGAGAAAATTAAAGAGTGCTTTACATGCTCGGTGTTATTTACAGCCTCGGGAAAACAACCAGGTTGCCTCACTCTCAGATTGTCTTCCTTCAAAGTTAAGTTTGTCACCTGCGTGGAGCAAAAGCAGCCATTTTGTGAGCTGCAGCCGTCTTTAGGCTGTTGGTTATACCGATGCTTATTTCCTCGGTGACATCCCAACTGTGGCACTGACAAGAGTCTGCATTGGGCAACAGTGTTTGAGTCCATGGCGGGCAGCAACATCGGAGTCTGCAGTGGGCAGCAGCATTGGAGCCTGTGATGGGCAGTAGCCCGTCAAGTGAGATGTTATTATGTATTAACAAACCAGGGATGCACGTATGCGGCGTTGCATCACCTACACCGGCCAATCAAAGTGGCTGTAGATACTGAACCCTGAAAGAAGACCAGATGAAGATGTCGGCGCATCGATGGAAGAGAGATGAGAATTTGCGTATTTAATTTTGCTTCAGTGAACCTGGGCTTTTCAAGTGCAAGAAAAAGTAAGAGGCTCACTTAACTGACCTCCACCTACCAAACATGAGCTCCTCCGAACCTGGAATTTCCCTTGACGTGAGCAAAAGGGCAGGATGCTGGGATGTCATTGACCTTATGTGGCTACATGCCTATATTTAGGAAATAACATTTACCTATTATGGTCATATAAAGTAAATGATATCAGCACAAGCAATCCCGCCCCTTTGTTTACATACATCTGCGGGTTGAGGATTGCCCTCCTTGCAGCTGATTGAGTGAAAGTGCTCATTGCATTTCCTTGTTCGGAGGAGCTCAGATTTGAACCTGAAACCTGAGCGTATCACTCGTGTACATACATCTCTTACTTTAGGCCTGGTTCACACCTGAACGTTTTGTAGCGCGTTCAACGCTCGACGAACGCTCCACAAAACGCTCAAACATCTAAATCCCATTGTATGCAATGGGTCTGGTTCACACCTTGCCGTATTTGCGCCCGTCCGATCGCGATACAAAACGGCCTACGCCCAAAGAAGTACATGTACTTATTTGGGGCGTTTTGGTCTCGCGTTTCCATTGGGATACAGCCAAGTAGCCCTCGGAAACGGGCGGTTGTCGCGCGTTTTTTTTACCGGTAAAAACACGCGACAAACGCGCATATTCAATACGCCTAGGTGTGAACCCAGCCTTAGGTAACTGCTGTAGCTGGTAGCAGAGACAGGAAGCTCAGTGTAAAGTCCAAATCACAGCTTGGAGCTTACACACCGATAAGGACTCTTTCCCCACCCCCAAGGAACATCCTTGGTTGTCCATTTATCAAGCACTAGCACCATCATGTGAGAGGATGAAGATTGGAAATTGTAGAAATGTCACCAGCACACCAATCCTTTTAGAATAGCAAAAGCTTAATTTATTGAAGTTCCTTGTCACGTGAACAATCATTTTCGGGGCCACTCAGGGTCCTTTCATCAGGCTTTAGCATGAAGGGACACTGTGTGGCCCTGAAAACGCTTGTTCATGTGACAAGGAACTTCAATAAATGCTTTTGCTGCTGTATTGGTGTGCTGGTGACATTTCTACAATTTTCTGATATTTGCGGCGCTATCCGCAGTCACTGCGAGCACCCCCCCCCATAACAAGGGACTTTCTGTAAGGAGTGCAACAAGGACAAGTACTTATAGGATGAAGAGTGGGTCACATGCTCACCCATGTCAGGAAGCGCTGGGTACTGACTACGTGTAGCTAAGTGTGTCGGTGGTTAAGTGAACCTACATTTGGAAAGCACAGGTTCACTTGAAGCGCCAGTTTGTGCGCCTCAAACACCGGACGGCTTTGCAGATGACATTATAGCCATCTTCAACAGTTTTATTCATCTTGTTTGGCCTGCCCACAAAACAAATAAATCCACGCTTAACATCTTCAAGCCTCTAAATCTGGTTGTGAATAGAAAGCTTACAGGCTTCAGAAAAACAAATGCATATTAAGTACGGAGTTCAAAAAAACATCCTACCTCCCCCTTCCCAGAGGTTCCGTCAGAACAGTCTCCGCAAACTCAAACACGTTCACATTATGTTTGAAGTTTGCCATCATTGTTCACTCGCGGCAAGAATACATTTGCAGACGAGATCTTTGAGGGGCAAATTATACGGTTCTGCCTGCCTGGTATGTTTTTTATTTTACTTTGTGGCCGTACTTACGCTTGTGTCATCTGTTTGCTGGGCTCACGCAATCCACTTCAGCACAGCAAAGTCTCATGTTAATCAAAGCAGAGTGGAAAATTGAAGTATGTAAAGCGCAGTTAGTAACAACTGCGCTCAAACGGTATGCAAAGATAAGAGAACGGCTGTTAAAATAAAATAATAGACCAAAGAAACTCTTAATGCACAAAAGGATCCGGTGGGACCACATAAATATAAATAAAGGCTTTCTGGCTGTGCTCCCTGGGATTTGTGATTTAAATGGATAATGCTGTAAAAAAAAAAGTATATATAATAATAAAAGATTTCATATTAGGTTTTATAGTTGGTTTCTGATATTTGTGTTTCTAGTTTAGAGTCCAACTGAACTTTCAGTTTAAATTAAATACATTCCAGATGCATTAAAACAAAAGGTGCAGTATGAGTACCGATATTTTGCTTTCGGTACTCGCCAATACCTGTGCTTCCGCTGGCATGAAGCAGGCTTCCCGGGCAATCAGGAAGCTGGGCGGCGAGTAATGACCTGCAGCCCGGCTTCCTGATTGCCTGCTTCATGTTGTTTGGCCGGCTTGATTGGCTAGGAAGCCGGTTTCCCGACCAATAACAATCAGTATCGAGCCGGCTTCACCGGCTAATCAGGAAAAATTGAGTAATGACCCATCTCCCGGCTTCCTGATTGGCTGGGAATCTAGCTCCATGCTAATTGGCTGGAAAGCCGACTTCCCAGCCAATCAGCATCGAGCTGGCTGTGCAGCCGGCCCGATGCTGATTGGCGGGGAAACCGGCTTCCCAGCCAATCAGTGGGATGATACTAGTATCGGTGCATCCCCAGTGCAAAGTTTTACCGTATGTTTGCTTTAGAATGTAGCCACAGTCTGAGTAGATAGGCCTGTCCCCCTAACAGCATGCCTCGGAGAAGGGCCCTTGCTCTCTCTGAAGCTAGAGCTCTCCAATCAGCAAAGATCATGAGCTTTGCTTGTTGCAAAACTCTGTGTCTGATTTAGCAGGGCCGTTGTTGGTTCCTCTGCTGGGAGACCACTACTTCCACACAGTTGGCAAGGGTCCTTTTCTATGGCATGCTGGTAGGGGACAGTGCCTTACATAAGGGAATGAAAAAAAACGTATTTTACTGAAAAATTTTGGCATGACAGGACTAGCACTTCAAGAAAATCAGATTATTGCAGGAGTCCCTTTCAAAGAGACCCATGCAGGGCACATTGAGAGTGTCCCTTAGAAGACCATCCCTTCCACATCAAGGCACCTCTACAAAGTGTGGTCCCTAACTCAAACCTGAGCTTCCAACCTAGGACATATATAGCATTGCATAAACTGAGAGTAGGCATGCCTTGATGGAATATATGATAAAGAAGACTTGCTGCCCTCCTTACCGGAAAGCCCCGTATTCGGGGAAGGGTGCTTGAAAAGATTGTGGATGGCGCCGCAAGTAGCACATGGTAAAAGAGAAACGTCACCAGCACGCCAAATCCGGGATTGATTATCCTTGAAGGAAGTTGGTGTTCTGGTGACGTTTCTCTTATACCATGCCTCGATGGAAGCCCCAATCTAGAAGAACATTCCAATGGCCATTTTAGTCAAATATTTTTGATTGTTTCAGCAAAATGTCTTATGCTTTCCAGGCTTTGCAGGAAGAGATTCCAATCCCAGGAAGCAAAATTAAGCTGAACTACTTGAGCACCCGAAACGCTGGCTACAAATCGGTTCTGAGGATCAGCTTGACGCATCACACTATTCCTTTCAACCTGATGAAAGTGCACCTAATGGTCGCTGTGGAGGGTCGTCTGTTCCGAAAGTGGTTTGCTGCCGCTCCCGACCTCTCTTATTCCTTCATCTGGGACAAGACGGATGTCTACAGCCAGAAGGTCTACGGACTGTCTGAAGCTTTCGGTAAGCTTTAATGGTTGTACTGTTTACAAACCAGAGGACACTTCTTTAAAGCAAGTCTGGCCTTCTGTTTAAACGTTCTGCCTATTAGTGGGCGCTCTAAGTAATGCTGAAGACTGCTAAAAGCTTGTTTGCTTGTTCAAACTACTGTCAGCACACTCAGGCTGCCCGAAGTTGACCTCAGCTGCATAGGAAAATGTGTGAAGCCGGGAGTCCTTGGGAAATCATGACCCAATATTCAAAATTCTTTCAAAATCATCTAATAGATGCCCTGAATGGAAGCGGAGGACTACAGTCCCACTTTACATGCTTGCTGCATTTGATACTGCCTTGTTGCAGACCTGGCTTTAGCATTGGGCACAGTAGACCGATTCCTACAGGCAACACAAGCAGAGCAGTCTTCTGCCTGTATAATTATTGGTCGGGCATTTTTTGTTACTATCGCTATTTATACACCTCTCTTATAAAGTTATATACACATTATTGCAATATTCTAATCCAGTTTAGGACCTGTTGTAAAAAGATGATCCTAGCCAAGAGATGTACTTAAGGTCCTAACAAATACTGTATACGCCTACAGGCTTCAATTGTGTAAATCTGGCTTTGTATTGAAGCCTCGTGTTTACAAGGTTGCTGAAGCTAATGTATATGAAACCTAAGACAAACTCTTGGGGAGGAAATTAATGATTATCTTTTCTCGTCAGCATTAAGCTGACCATAGAGTGGTCAGCAGGAATCATCCAAAATCTGACCAGTGTTTGAACCCCCTCAATCAACTTTTGTCGAAAGGGCCGGTCAGAAACATCTCTGCTGAACAGCCAATTAGCTGCAGTCACTGTTCGGGTATTTTGAGGCACACCTGCTGCTGTCAGAATACAATAGCCCGGTAGGGGGAGGGGAATTCTACCATCCATGCCTGCACGGCTGAACAAGAAAAAAACTCAGTGTATGGCCAGCCTTAGACAAACCCAGTCATTCTTCTGTTTGAAGTCCATTTCCTTCACCACCGCCACCACGTAACACCGTCACCATGTAAACCAAAACACTGCATTATGTGGCTGCTAATTCATTTCAAAGAGTGGGTAAAAGTAGAAGCTGATAGTGATTTGAAGCTTCTCAGATGAAGAAGGGCAGAAAGCCTAGTCCAGTTAGTGCAGCACTGTAGCATGAAATGTTAAAGTGAAACTGTGGCCAGACTATGGGCATTCAGATACTTACTGTCTCTTAACAAGATGTTTAGGTCGGCATTCTTAGCAGTTCGGCTCATTCCGAGAGCTTCTGTTCTGTGTTCACATTAGAGACTGGAATGATGTGAAGTCCCTGTTGGGAAGGGGCGCAGGGAGTGCTAAGCTGCTGAGTCACTTCTGAAAGGGGGAGCTAAGCTGCCGAATGACTGCTGGGAGGGGAGCAGGGAAAGATGAGCTGTGGAATCACTGCTATGATGGGGGAGCAGGGAAAGATGAGCTGTGGAATCACTGCTATGATGGGGGAGCAGGGAAAGATGAGCTGTGGAATCACTGCTATGATGGGGGAGCAGGGAAAGATGAGCTGTGGAATCACTGCTATGATGGGGGAGCAGGGAAAGATGAGCTGTGGAATCACTGCTATGATGGGGGAGCAGGGAAAGATGAGCTGTGGAATCACTGCTATGATGGGGGAGCAGGGAAAGATGAGCTGTGGAATCACTGCTATGATGGGGGAGCAGGGAGTGCCGAGCTGTATAATCATTGCTATGATGGGGGAGCAGGGAAAGATGAGTTGCAGAATCACTTCTATGTTGGGGGAGCAGGGAAAGATGAGTTGTAGAATCATTGCTATGATGGGGGAGCAGGGAAAGATGAGTTGTAGAATCACTGCTATGATGGGGGAGCAGGGAAAGATGAGCTGTAGAATTGCTGCTATGATAAGAGAGCTGAGCTGCTCAATCACTTCTAGGAGGTGGAAAACTGAGCTTCTGAGAGAATGACTTTAGTGCTCCTGCCGTGAGCATTGAGAATGATTTGCTCAACAGTGCCTGCAGCTACAGGTCAGTGGGGCTTGTTTTAAAGCTCATTAACTGCATAAGAATATCTAATAGTTTAATGCTTATTGTCTGACCACAGTAGCACTTTAAGTCCTTTAAAGTACACTGCAAACTTTCAAAATGTTAAAAACTGCACAGTAAGGATTTATTTAATCTGTATAGGAAGTGTTGGCCTTTTAACCAGCTTTCAGTCTTTATTAACCATAAAAATAATACCTCTCACCCTGCGGCAGTGGGTGTGATTGATTTCTATGGTGTTCCTCTCTCTACGAAAGCCATTATGCTAGTAATCATGTTAGCAGTGACTGATTAGATTGACCGCTGGTATTCAGATCACCCTCTGTGAAGGGAATTGAAGGTGTTTATGAGCTGTTTTAACATAATGGTATTTTGGCCGTGATTGGCACCTGCCAGTGAAAATGCCGCTTCTCGAGACCATATCTTATCTGGATATATAGGTCAGACCTCTTTCTCTTTGAATTCCAGTCTCTGTAGGTTATGAATATGAATCATGTCCTGATCTCATTTTGTGGGAGAAAAGAACCGCCATTCTGCAGGGTTATGAAATTGAGGCGTCCAAGCTCGGAGGATGGTCCCTGGATAAGCATCACGCGCTCAATATACAGACTGGTGAGTTATGTTGAATATAATATTGTAAAGAGAAAACGCACCATTGTGATAAATATCATGGGTGCTATGTTGCTTGTCTTGATTGGACAATCCAGCGTCTTTATTAATGTGCATAAGAAATGTACTGAGAGGTGAGGGGAGACAGGATGCTTCCTTTACATGCACAGGCCCTTTACCTATTTTTGCATTGGTGAACTAGGCTGGAGAGCATACACATATAAATGGATTCCAATGATACGTTCTTTGATATAACTCTGTATGCAGAGATCCTTGTGTCTACATACAACTTTGTCAAGAAATAGAAATTTGAGCTGGCAGAACACAAATGATCCTAGCAATCTCTCGATTGAGAGCAAGGGTCTTGCTTGCGAAATGTTCAGCGTGCTGGATATGCCAATTTACATAACCTCTAAAGTGTGTCTAAGGCTAAACCCTTTTTTATTATGAAAAGAGTAAGGAATGGTTAAAACATGTCACTTCCTGTCCCATAGATGCAACAGTAAGTGAGGGAAATCCCCTCTTAGATAGTTGTCACTGGAACAGTTGTCTCCATTGTAAGATTTACCTTCTTTTTCCATTCCAAGGATAACCCAACATTTTGGATTTCCAACCACTTTTGGTTCTGGTGTCAATGTTCACTGGGATAAATAGAGAGGGTGAATCCAACCATTGGGGACATAGGCAGCACTGAAGATATAACTGGGGGTTTTAACCTATCCCCTTGCCATCTGAAAATATCCACCCAATGCTATCCCCAAACATTTTTGGCTTTATATACATATATGTAAGATATACACTGATGAGTCATAACATTATGACCACCTACCTAATATTGAGTAGTTCCCCCTTTTGCTGCGAAAACAGCCCTGACTCATTGAGACATGGAGTCCACTAGACCTCTGAAGGTATGCTGTGGTATCTGGCACCAAGCCAGAGCATCAGCAGCGGGTCCTTTAAGTCCTGTATGTTGTGAGGTGATCGGCCCCCAGTGATCAGACTTGTTTTTCCAGCACATTGAGATCTGGAGAATTTGGAGGCCAAGCCATCACCTGGAGCTTGTTGTTGTGTTTCTCAAACTATTCATGCAGTGTGGCATTGTTCATGATCCTGCTTAAAGAGGCCACTGCCATCAGAGAATACTGTTTCCATGAAGGGGTGTACTTGGAATGTCAGCAGCAATGTTTAAGTAGGTGGTACTTGTCAAAGTAACATCCATATGAATGGCAGGACCCAAGGTGTGTGTGTGTATATTTATATGCCCATACCTTTGTATACGTAATTTTTAGCTTGATCTATTGAGGTCTGTAAAAACAAAAGTGCTAAATAAACAAAACGTATAAAAACCATCATAAAGCCCCACCTGCTGGCTGGATAGAAGAATACAAAATAATATGCAGTATATTTATATAGACCAAAAGCAAAGAAAAATATAAATAAAAGATACAAACAGCAGTATATATTCCTCTCTAAAAAGACTGTTTTCCCTCCGAGGGTCCGGAAAGTTTCCGAGACTCATTTCACTTTCAATGTCTTACACAGGCATCCTGCACAAAGGCAACGGAGAAAACCAGTTCATTTCCCAGCAGCCAGCTGTGATCGGCAGCATAATGGGTAATGGGCGACGCAGGAGCATCTCCTGTCCGAGCTGCAATGGCCTCGCAGATGGCAACAAACTCCTGGCGCCGGTTGCCTTGACGTGCGGCGCAGATGGCAGTCTGTATGTCGGCGATTTCAACTATATCCGAAGAATCTTTCCCTCCGGCAATGTCACAAACGTCCTAGAGTTAAGGTAACCGCAGAGCAAACGTTTGCTTTTTTTATTCCGTTCGCAAGTTACGTCGTCTGGAAATCTGTGTGTTAAATAATAAAGACAGGACGATGTACTCTTCTAGTTGCGCTGATCAGCAGATTCATGGCTGCCACCTTGGACATTCCTTTATAATGTGTATCATTCAGACTGGTGCAGTTTATAAACATGGATGTTACTTTGTAATTTGTCATTTTACTTCCATTTCTGCACTTTATTTGAAAGAATTCGTATTTTATGAGAGCTTTGCAGAAAACCATTGGGCTTTGCTTGTACCAGAGAGCCTGACCCTCGATGTCCGCTTATGGACTTACGCTGGGCACGCCTTAGTTTACTTGTCCTTTCCACCCCTCCTAACATCACTTAAAGCCACACTCGGGACAGAATGATAATTTACACAATCATTATTACTGAGTATTTGTATCATTATTACTGAGTATTAGTAGCATTATTACTGAGGCCTTCTTAACCAATCAGATTTGTGTTTCCATATGGCAGAAAGATACAAAGTTATTGTTTTATGGCCACCACAGAAAACCTTTCTCATATACATTTTAAAGCTCCCCTCATTACTCTTTCCTCACTTGCTTGTCTTTTATAGTCATTTGTAATGTCCTGATACCTGACATTTTCATGCCTTTACCATACTGTCATGAAACCTCCACATTGACAATACTGTCCATGGTACAGTTAGCTTGGCATTACCATCATGGCTTCCTCCCATTTTCATTACTGCCATAGTACCCTCAACCTGGCTGTACCATTATGGCACATTGTCATTAGTCCTCTCCACCATTGTAAGCATTGTCATAAGACCCTCACCTTGCCTGTACGGTCATGAGGCCTCCTCACTTAAAGTACTGCCATGGTACAATCAACTTGGCATCCTCCCTTTTGCAGCACTCTCATGTTACCTTAGCCTTGGCTGTACTGTCATGGCCCTTCCATATTGCCCGTACCATCATGGCTCCCTTACATAGGAAGTACTATCAAGGAGACTTCATGTTTTTATTGTGAGAATGAATGTGCCTTTTTGGAAGTTCTTTAATGGCACCCAGTCTTAGCAGTGCTGCCATGGTGCCCCCTAGTTGCTGGTATTGCCAGAATTGGTACCCTCTTCATTGGCAGTACAGTAATGGCATTGCCATGGTGCCTCCACATTTGTGGTACTGCCATTGCACCCCACTGTGGAACTGCAGACTTGGTACATCCACATTGTTGCCTCTTTTTATGTTGTGTCAGTATTTGAGGTACCATCATGGCTTTCTCACATTTACAATGTAGTAATGTTGTCTTCACATTTACCATAGCATGCCCTTTCCATATTATCAAAGTTGGCATTCAATGTGGCACACTGTCAGACCCACTGTTTCAGCACTATATCCCATCCTTGTGTTTAGTACAATAGGCCCTGTGTTTCAGCAACATGAATGGTTTACTTGCTCCTTTCGGTTATCTAACTGGCTTTGGCTACTCAGAAAGGAGAAGCTGGTTTCCTGCTTAGGGCAGCACAGACATGAGGTCTCCTCTCTTTTCTAGAAGGTCACTAACTGCTCTCGTATAACTCTCTTCTTCCCGTCTGTTACTAACATCTTGTTTTCTCTTCTTTGTCTTGCCATCTCTCAGAAATAAAGATTTCAGACATAGGTAAGAGAACCTGTCTTCTCGGTATTGTCCTGCAGCTTCCTGTGTTTGTGGCGCTAAGTAAGGCTTATGCTGTCTGATCAATTGGTGGCCTATTCATTGCTTGCTTTTGTAAAGCTTATGGGTTCATTAAATTAAAGTTGCGCATATAACTGGGCAAACACCATTCACATGGCACTAGTGCCCCTGGATGGCACTCTTGAGTATATGAAATTCTTAGCACCATCTACGGGCGGTAGTGCTGTGTGACTGGCATTTGGAACTTATGTAAGTTAACCCCATAGTATTAACTTTTAAAGAGCAAAAGTCTGTGGGGATGGATGTTGGGCTTGTGTCGATGGCATCAGTTTGCTGTCAGTTTGAGACTCCTCTAAGATCATTCAGAATTCATCAACAGGTGCATTTGACCTGCAGCTGGCCTCCTTCTTATTTTCTTCCAGTGGGTTTTGCATTCCCATAGACTTGCATTGGAATGCAAAACCCATCTGACACAAGCCTATGGACAACCGGCCCTAACTCCTTCCCAACAGCCAAACATTCAGCTGAAACATGTGAGAGAAGTTGGTTGACGATAACTCTTCTAAGATCATTCAGAATTCATCAACCGGTGCATTTGAGCTGCAGCTGACCTCCTTCAAGTGGGTTTTGCATTCCCATACACTTGCATTGGAATGCAAAACCTATCTGACACAAGCCCGTGGACACAGGCCCAACAGCCGAACATTCAGCTAAAACATGTGAAGGAAGTAGTCTGAAGATTCCCTACCTCCGTACCTCCTTGAGGTTATAGAACTATGGCTTGATCTCGGCTTTCAGCTGGTGTGTGGCCGCTTAGTATCCAAACTTCAGGTAATCACAAACTTTAAAATGGGGCAATGATTTCATAACATTGAAGGAACACATACATGAATTGGAGGATATATGTTCTATATAGGCTTGTCCTATGAGAAAATTAAGCTAGCTGAAACCATTTTCAACTAATGTTCAACTTTAAAGTGGACCTGTCGTTCAAACTCACACTTCGCATGAATCAGTTGGGCAAATATCACCATTACCAAATAAAAATTATATTTTGACCAAAAAAACGTACCTCTCACTTGGCACAAATATAACATTTGCTCTGAGCTCCGTCACGCCATTCACAGTCTTGAAAAAATGGCATGGTCTGCAGCTACCATTTTCATTTGGGAGGGGGTCCCTTCATTAGAGATTGCAGAGTACCTATGGTTTGGATGCTTTTATATGGAAGTAATGCATTTATATTGTAGTTTATATGCGTTTATGTTGGCAATGCTATTGTGGCACCCCAGACCGGCATGGTTGCTTTACTGCTTTCTCCAGTATTTGCAGCGCTTGCATGGCTCTGTGTATCTCTGTTAATTTGTGATAAAGCAACACGGCTGCAAATTATAACGTGTTACCCAAAAAGAAGGTAAATACCTCCTGCTGCCTGCAACCCCAAATGCCACTTTGTTGATGAGAAATCGCCCGCCGAAGTCTGCTGAGAAACCAACACTTCCGGGAGTGTTGTGTCCCTCCTCCCCAGTGCTCATTGGTTCCTCCCACTGACCCCACATCACTGCTGGGACCTGTAGAGACCATGGGGAAGGGTCGGTGCAAGACTATTTTGCGCCCTAAGCAAGACCAGCTACTTGCGGCTCCCTCCCTGTGCGCGGCCCCATTCTCCTGCCGGCTAGCTTCCACAGGTGAGAAGTGGATGAAATTTAATTTGAAATAGCCAATAGCAGACTGGCTATTAAAACCCCACCCACTGAGCAGAGGAGCGAACCTGAGAGAGAGTTGTCTCTCCGCTCCTCTTCTTAGTGGTCAGGTGCAATAGCCAGCCTGCTTTTGCAATTTGAAATAGATCGGGGGTGCCGAGGGGGGGAGTGGTCGAGGCTATGCAGCAGTGTGCCCTAGGCAGCTGCATAGTTTGCCTAGTGGTAGCACCGGTCCTGCCTAGGGGTCAGTGGGAGGAACCAGCGCTGTGGGGGGGTGTCTGTTTTCCAGCAGATTTCAGGGGAAGTTCCTCATCAGCAGAATGGTGTTGGCAGCAGAAGTGGGAAATATCTACCTCCTCCTTTCCAAACATATGTGAATTTGCTGTTTTAGATTCATTACAGAATCACTTTTAATGTTTAAATAAAGCTTTGTTTTGGTGGTTGATTGTTATGATTCATGTACATGGAGGCAGACATTTTTTCTTATTGAATACTCAATACTTATTCATTACTACTACTTCCTCTCACAACACAAGCTTATGGGGTTGATTTACTAATACAGAACAGGTTGTTCAACTACTCACATAGTGAATGTTAGTGAATAAGGTGAACCTGGGTGCCCTTTAAATACCCAATTATGTGCAAGGGAAATTAGAAAAAATATTATTTTTGCTAGTAGTTAATTGAACACGTCTTTACCCTATTTACTGACATTCATTCTGCAAGGTGAACGTTTACTTTCCATATTGAATGCCTCCTATTCCTTTAGTAAATCAACTCCATTGAGTCAGCTGGATAATTGAAAACCATGCACTCCCTGTGTGGCTGTTATCTCAGCAGCTGTTCGGAAATGGAGGTTGAATGAGGCCAGGTCGACTACAGATCTTCCTCTTGTGGATCATATGCAAGCATCTATCTCTAATACAAAAAGAAAAATATTGAAGAGCAGGGCCATCCATATAGTGAGGCAGCCTGAGGCTCTTGCCCCAGGTGGCATCTGTTTGGGTCACGTGGCAGGGTGGGTGGCCGTGTGCTTGCCATCTCCTTTCTGGGCAGAGCGTCCCAGGTTGCTAAGAGCTCCTAGAAAACTGGGACGCTCTGGCCAGAAAGGGGGCGGCCGGCACACTGCCACCCACCCTGCCGCATGTCCCAAAGAGATCTTAGCAACCTGTGACGCCCTGGCCAGAAAGGGGGTGGCTGGCACACTGCCACCCACACTGCCGCATGTCCCAAAGAGCTCTTAGCAACCTGTGACGCCCTGGCCAGAAAGGGGGTGGCAGGCATACTGCCACCCACCCTGCCATGTGACCCAAAGAGATCTTAGCAACCTGTGACGCCCTGGCCAGAAAAGGGGCGGCAGGCATACTGCCACCCACCATGCCATGTGACCCAAAGAGATCTTAGCAACCTGTGACGCCCTGGCCAGAAAGGGGGTGGCAGGCATACTGCCACCCACCCTGCCATGTGACCCAAAGAGATCTTAGCAACCTGTGACGCCCTGGCCAGAAAAGGGGCGGCAGGCATACTGCCACCCACCCTGCCATGTGACCCAAAGAGCTCTTAGCAACATGGGATGCTCTTGTCTGCGTCAGTGAGCTGGGCGGGACAGCGGCCGTAGCCAGAGGTAACATGCACCTCCTATGATCCCCCGGCCCGGTAACGTGCACCACCACCCTTTTCCTCTTGAAAAAAGTCTAGGAAAACCCCATAGCAAACATTTGAAAAAAAAAATACAAAAACATTTTAAGGTAAACACGCAATAACTAGAAATATGCTAAAGTTGTTTTATTTTGGTGCGTAAGAATTCAAAGCATGCGTTCTGTTCACATTTAGAAGGAAATGATGCTACCCAAGCTGGTGAGATTCCCTGTAATGTAATTAATCATCAGCAGAGATTGTGATTCCCTTGTATAGGTCTTGGCGTAACCAGCTTTGTCGCCAGCTTAAGCGTCCTGCGTGGAAGGAAGGATGGGACGGGCACGTCACCCAGGCCACTTATAGTCGGAATCCCCCCAATTTAAGATGGAGGGCGGCTGCTTAATTGCCCGGCTCGCTGCGATTTCTACCGTAGGACGTGATTGATGAGGGTGCCGCTTCTTCTTTTTTCCCCCACCTCCGTGAAATGGCAATGAGCTGAAATATTAAACCCTCGATTACAATGCGTCTTTCACGGATACTTAGCTCCTCCGCCGTTTATTTAAGAAATATTGATGGATGGGTGTAATATTTCTCTGTCATTGGATAATCACCGCGATGAATTCCACCAGTCTTGATTAGTGGTGTACTAGGCCAGTAGACCGATGGATCCTCCTAGTCAGCCTTGGTCACACGGTGATTCTGAACCTTTGCCCATTGTCAAGGATAGGTTCATTCAAAATGATTGTGTTCCTACCCAGTGACCAGGAGAGGGATGGGAATTTATTAATTGTGATTAAAGAATTACTTAAAAGATGGGTGGAAGGGTTCCCTGAATAAGTAATATTATATATCGGAACTAAATAAAGGGCTAAATATAGAGATGTTCAGCTGATGGGATAAGGTATTGTAATTACTAGGGCTGTGGAAATTAAAGATTCATTTCTCGATTAATCGTTAAACTTTTTAATCGATTAAAATTATTTTGATCGCTAATGAAAACACTCACCTCTCCGCCGGCTTCCGGGAGTCCCGTCGGCGATCCAGTGACGACACGCACATCGACGTCACCGGACTCCTTCCCCCTTCCCCAAGTGGCTCCGTCGGCTAACGAAGGGAAGTGGGGAGGAGTCCGGTGAGGTCGATGTCCGTGACGGCTAACGAAGGGAAGGGGGAGGAGTCTGGTCATGTCGATGTCCATGATGTCACCGGACTCCTCCCACCTTCATTAGCCGACGGAGCCACTTGAGCCGGTGAGTTTGCCCGAAAAACTTTCTGCATGAGCGCCAGCCAAGGCATCGGCCTATACGCATACAGCACAGCAATGAAGTCATAAAATGAACTAGGATCACACTAATCCAGCATGTTATTATTCTGAGTTGCCACACTCAAGCGGCGGCCATATTGAGTGTGCCACGTGAGATTAATAACGTGCTGGATTAGTGTGATCCTAGTTCATTTTATTACTTCATTGCTGTGCTGTATGTGTATAGGCTGATGTAGTTGGATCTGTATGTGCGTTATAATTAATCGATTTTAAAAAATTTTGATTAATCGAACACGAAAATTTTAATCATTACCAGCCCTAGTAATTACCTTTTCTTTGTCTTTCCTACGGTTTCTTTATCTTCTTGGGGTTTTTTTTATTCATCTTTATTATGTGAGAGATGTTAAAAATAAATTTGAAAAATATCTAGATTATGGAAGACATGTTACACATAAAGTTTAAAAACATCCTTGATTATGTAAGAGATGTTATAAATAAAGTTTTAAAAAATATCTAGATTACGTGATGTTAAAAATAAAGTTTAAGGGCCCATTCAAACCAGCAGCTGCGCTACAACACAAAGCTGCAGCTGCGCGTTGCCCTGCATCACACCACTTGCCTTTTTGTTTTTTAGAACTTTATTGAAATGCCACAATGGACATTTCATTACGTTCACGGGCACAGCGTGGTGTGAGGTGGTTGTACAGGATGGAGGATACACTCAGTATAGAGGATTCCTGTTAATTCAGCGCTGGGGCTGCAGTCCTCAATCTCTTTTTCTATTGTAAAAGGGAAATATCAGGGGTCCGTTTAGACCCCTGATATTTAACGGAAGCCCCCAGCAGTAAAGTAAAAAAATTAAAATATTTAATAAAAATAAACTAAAAAATAAAAATCTCGGTTTCGGTCTCAAAATTTCATTTCGGTACACATCTACTAATTTGTATTAAGATTGTAGTCCATCACAGGAGCAAGCTTGGAGTGGTGACTACTTTACAACACACACAGGGACCATGGGGAACAATAGTAGCCCCCCTCCAGAA
Source organism: Nanorana parkeri (assembly GCF_000935625.1). Taxonomy (NCBI): domain Eukaryota; kingdom Metazoa; phylum Chordata; class Amphibia; order Anura; family Dicroglossidae; genus Nanorana; species Nanorana parkeri. Next base: position 303,280 of record NW_017307147.1, read on the forward strand.
GGAAGGGTAGCGTCAGCACCAATTCAGAGATGATTGGAGGATCTACAGCCCAGTGATACACAAATAACATAAATTTTTATTAATACTTAAGGTACTTGAATGTACTTTATAGTGACATTAAACCCTCAGATTTTTTAACATAAACCAATACTGTAATGTGTGCCTTACTGTAATCCATAGTTACTGTAATCCATGGTTGTTTCCCTTCTCTTTGCTGCTCTTCCTTTTAAATCCTCATGTCTTCTCATGCTGGGGGAGAACTTCCCTTTGCAGCTGAGTGCCTCTTCCTGTCTTGCTGGCTCAGGTTGTGAACCTGCACACAGACACCATGTATCCATTTCAGAGACAAGGCAGTCAGCTGCAAAACAGAAGTTCTGCCCAGCATGAGAACAGATACGGATTTAAAAGGAAGAGCAGCAAAGAGAAGGGAAACTACCATGGATTACAGTAAGGCACACATTACAGTATTGTTTTATGCTAAAAAATCTGAGGGTTTAATGTCACTTTAAATGATGACATGCAGGAAAGTCTGAGGACGGAGGGGGTGCCTTCTCTAGGAGGAATTAGAGCGATTAGAAAGACGACGAGAGTATGTTGGTAGAACGCATCAAAACAAACATCAAAAGGCAGGCTCTAAAAAGTTTCTTTGGAATAATGTTGCTTTAAAAAAAAAAAAGCCATTACGTTAATAAAATGGATTAGAACATTCGCGACTTGAATCAGATTGATAGATGAATAACGTACCAAGGAAGGGTCATTTGTAAGCCTAAAAAGCCTCATCTTCACGCTAAAATCTGCCAGCGTACAGTGCAAATAACATTCACTTTGCGCAACAATTTCCCATTCCCAACCGGAGGTCTTTAGAAGGTTAGGACACAGCGGTATGAAAAGCCCTGCTTTGGAACAAGAGTATTTAAGTGTCCCCAGAACGCAGCCTGTGTGGTTTCAACCCTCGCTGAACTCCATTTGTGTTGGTGTGCTCAGGAAGTTGTTTAAATACTGTTGTGGGATTTATCAAGTTCACCTAGTTTCAGAAGTGAAATCTTTCGAACGCTCCGAAGTCTAGTTCATGTACAATAAAACTCTGCGTGATCCTGTTTAGTCTCCGGGAGGTCCTGTTGTGGTCTTGTATATCAGTTTAATTGCTCCATTCCAGCTGTCTTGTTAAATCGAGTTGCAGCAGCTTGTTTAGCCTTAGAATTATTTGCGTTCAGACATCATCCTGTCCTTTTGCCTGACGCACAACCGTTAGAAGATCATTAGAACTGGTTGCAATAGTGTTGTTTTTAAATTTAAAGTCCAGCCAATGCTTACATTTTAGCTTTGGATAGGAAGGGAAAGGTTGGAACCCCTGTCTGCATCCACTTTGAGGAGATTTCCCTGGACTTCCTGTCTCCACAGACGCAACAGGAATTTAATGGCAATCTCTCCAAAATTAAGGTAAATTCTGGTGTCCCAATTGGAAGTCCCCTTCACCAGGGCCGGATTTCCCACAAGGCCAACCGAGGCCCGGCCTCGGGGCAGCAGGGAGTAGAGGGGCAGCAGGGGTGTGGAATTCCTATCTCTTGATGCCCAGGACATGCCATTCTGGATGCCGGGCGGGTAGTTGTTTTCTACATTTGGGCAAGCAGGGCTAAATGTACAGCGGGGAAGCCGCCGCTTGTTTTGTACAAGTGATCTCCGCCATGTCGCCGAAATTACTTGTATGCGGCCTGCATACCTGGAGGCGTAGAGAGGAACCTGGCCTTGGGGCAGCAGAGAGAGTAAATCCGGCCCTGCCCTTCACCTCCTGATCCTGGGACAATCAAAACATTTTGTTTATCATTGCCTCAGGGCAAATAGTTTAGATCCCCCAAGAGAACTTTCCAATCTGTTTTTAATGCGAGTTTAAAAGTGTTCCTGTAAATTTCCTTTAAAAGATAGACATATTCCTTGGACATGTCAGAAAGTCATGTACCTAGGAACACAAGGTCGATGTTGGCACACTGGTGACGCCCACCATCTCAAAAATGTTCTGAAACTTCCATCTCAAGCCTTATTTAGCCTTTCAGCCTTCATGCGGTAACTCAGTATTAAGACATGTTTAGGTCATTTACACTGTCTAGCTTTTAAAAATTATTTTGTAGTTTATTTAAAAAAAAAAAGAACTTAAATGCTTTTCTATGTTTGCTTTGAGTTGTTCTCTAAGAAGGCGGATAGAAAATAGTGAGGTCAGAGTCCTCTGTTGTATCTTTGTGTCTCCATCATGACATATTCCTTCCACTTATTGCAGCCACAGCCCGGCACACAAGTATTACCTGGCCACGGACCCAGTCACCGGCGCCATCCTGCTCTCTGACACCAACAGTCGCCGAGTCTACAGAGTCAAGTCTACCACAGTGGTGAAGGATGTGGTGAAGAATTCGGAAGTGGTGGCTGGGACAGGAGACCAGTGCCTTCCGTTCGATGACACGCGCTGCGGAGATGGCGGGAAAGCCACGGAGGCTTCGCTCAACAATCCTAGAGGTAATGACGGTCTCTCGAATTCCAGAGCTATAACTGCCCATTTTACCAATTTCTAGAAAGCCTCTATATCTCCACCCAAGGCTGATATTTCCGTTATGGGTACTCTCTGAGGGGCTACAGCACCTGGTGGCTTCTTATGGACTTGTGTAGATGGGTGTTTTCTTCCTGTGATTGATGAGTGTTTGAAGCCCACTTGGCACCCAGGTTAGTGGATTCATATATACACAATGATGCAGTGTGGGTGACGGTTCTAAAGTTGTGTTGACCTGTTTTGCATTTCCTTGACTGCATCAGGTCCTGTTGAGATGTGTAAACGTTTGGAAAGCATGTGTTTGATCAGTACTACTTACCTACCGACATATTAGTTCCAGTCCCCGAGACAATATCACCCCCCTTCCACAGTCTACACTTCTACTTTCCAGTCAGTCACACTCAGACCCTGGCCACTTTTGGCATGGTCTCACTCTTAAATAGGTGGGAACTGCCCACTACTGGCCCCAATTCCCTCAGTTGATACCATTTTTGAGGTAACTGTGTATGCTCAGTAACTCAAATAAGGGCCATGCTGTGATACTGCGAAGCAGCCCAAGACAAAGCATTATTGGGACAGATACGGGACATCAGAGGTCCAAGATATGGGACTATCCTGGAAAATCCGTAACCATGCTCCTGTACACAAGTCACATAACTGCTATAGCTCTCTGGTTTCTTGAGGGACACAGGAAGCCATTAGCTGTATGGTTATGCTGCTGCCTACAGGGAGGTTGGACACCGGAAAACAAAGCATCTGTAGGCCAGCCCAGGATAAACTCTCCTATTCCCAGCATGTTTCCGTTTTTTTGCTACTGTCGTTAGAGGATGGACATCTTTTCTTCAGCTCTGTTGGAAGATGTCTGTTTTTTGCTTGCCTTTTTTCTTTGTTTCTTTTTGTCTTCTCGTCTGCTTGAATTGGGTTGAGTAGCTTCATGCCTGTGGTCCATGGTTTGGTGGTGTCTTTTATGTTGAGTTATTCTTTTTCTAGGTTGTGACCATTTTCTTGGTCTTTGGACATCAGGCTGGTTCTCCATCTTCTTCTCCAGGTCTTTTTATCCAGTTACACTCACTAGGCAGGTAGGGTTGGCCTCATCCTGTTTCAGATTCAGTAAGAGATCCTTCAGGTGGCTTTGAAGTTTTAGGAAATCCCCAGTTCTGGTTTATATTGTGTTTTACAGGTTGTTTGCTGTATGCCCACCTCAGTTGGACTACTTTTGGATGTCCCAACAGTTAAGAACTTCTTGTGTCCCTCAATGCAATGGACGAGAAAGAAAATAGGATTTTTGTACTTACTGTACAGTCCTTCTTTTGGAGTCTATTGAGGTATATAGGTGCCACCCCTTCTTACTGCATGCTACTAACTGAGGCATGCTGGGAATTAAAGGGTTTATCCTGGGTTGGCCTACAATTTTTTTGATTTGCCACTGTCCAATAATCCTTTTAGAAGGCAGTATAACCCAAAGGTAATGACTTCCTGGGTCCAATAATGCACTCCAAGAAAATAATATTTTGATGAGTACAAAAATCATTTTTTTTCGCCTGTTTACCTCTCTATATGTTGTAGGGAATAGATCTGATCCAGTAAGGTTTATTTCACAGGTTTTCGGTCGGTCTTCACAAAATGCCAGGAGCGCTCACATTAACATACAAAAAGATGTATTTAATGCACCATAAACCATTCCTTCCCCGCCAAAAAAAAAGGGGAAAAAAAAATCTCTCGGTGTAGCTGTCTTCAATCATTCCCAAACCACAAGTGCCTTTTAAATCAAGCCATATGAAGCCTCGAGTACATTTTCATAATTTAATTGTAATCCTTGTCCACAGCTAATGTCTCCTCCATATGCGGAATTGCACGTTCTGAATTTCTACTTCCAAAGGGATCGTTTTTTCAGAAAAAGTTCTCCGCAAGACTTTTGTCGCGGCAGCGAACCGTGACGCAGGCCCAGAGCAGAGAGTTTTAGGATTAAGGAACTCGATATTGCAGCGCCGTGTCCCGTGTCATTCTTTATCCACTTTTTTTAGATTAATAGATTGCAGGCCTTTTTTTTTTTCCTTTTATAGATGCTGTTATTGTGTTATTTATGGATCATATTAAAGGGTCTGTGTACAGATAGTGTGATGGCTTACGCATGCCGAGCTCCATGTACACTTGAAAGAAGTTTGCTAGCGGGAAGGTAAGAAGTATTTATTGCTGTAGAGACATGTTGGGTCTCTTCTGCGATAAACAGCCTTCCTGCGAGCAAGTAAAATTCCACTATAAGGCATCTTGTTTATTTATTTTTTTTATCATATGCTTATTTTGAATTAGGATTCTGACAGCTAGTCAAAGACCCCGTCATAGATTTACAAAATTGCAGGTACAATTACACTGCTTAATTGTGCTGTTTTTCCCTGCCAAAATTTTTACTTGCCAGGAAATAGGACTTCTTCAGGAAGATTCAATTTCCTAGCACAGCCCCCTCCCTTCCTCCTATTTTCTCTTCTAGGAGTGTCTAATTACTGTCTGTGCTGGCCCAGATCCTCTACCCCTCACCAGCCAGCATTACCGTTTATGTAGCTGCTGGTCAAGGCAGAGTCGGGGCTACAATGAGGAAGCCTGATGCGGTAGCCCCAGGTAGCATCTCACTGGGGGGCGCAGCACAGGTGACTAGGCCACCCGCCACCTCCCGCACAGCTGTCAGCTTGGCCTTCCGCATGCCTGTCAGCTCACCGGCTGCCACCTCCCGTCCTGATGACACGAGCGCCCTATCCACTGCTGCCCCTTCTATTGGGTAGAAGGACGGTATGTAGGGACGGCCCTGGGTGGAGGAGCGAAGGGGGATACAATAGGGAATTGACAGGCAAACCTCGGCTCCCAGGTGTGGTGCAACTATATATCCCATTAGGTCATTGCAAGACTCTGACAGCCACAGGCATGTCTCCCAGAGGCAGATGAATGATTTCTCATTTCACCACAGCTGGCGGGCCAGAGTTTGCCTACTCCTGCTATAGAGTGCCACTTGAGTGACAGCTCTGAGTCTGCTGTGGCTGCTGATATCATATTCATGATGGCGGCACCCAGCAGCAGTCCAGGGGCTTTTCAGCACCTAGACCAGTGGTGGCGAACCTTGGCACTCCAGCTGTTTTGGAACTACAAGTCCCATGAGGCATTGCAAGGCTCTGACAGCCACAGAGATAACTCCCAGAGGCAGATGCATGTTGGGATTTGTAGTTTTGGCACAGCTGGAGTGCCAAGGTTCGCCACCACTGACCTAGACCTTATACAGGTAAATAACTTTGCATAAAATATATTAAATGACCATATAATCTTATGGGAAGATTTTTTGTTAAAATGGTTTCACAACAGGGTCTCTTTTAGGTTCCCCCGTATTTTATATGTATCATAAGTCATAACTCCAACTGCTCCAGCTAAACAAACCATGCAGACATGTAGCCTGATCATCACATACAAGGCTAAGCTAAATATCTTTCTGATCCTTTTTATTTTTTGCAATGGATAATTCATTTCATCCCCGTGTAGACACTTCCCGCTTTTGTCTTCCGGTAGATTAATTATATGAACAGAGAGTTGATGTTACATTATCTTTGTGCCGCTAACGTGTCTTTAGATGTTAAGGAATTATTTATCACATTAGGAATGCCGGGAAAAAAAGAAACTGCACAGTTGCGTGACCTCCTGCTGTTTGTGCTGGAAGGAGTCCGAAGATTTGATAGCACTGGCGGCCATCACCGGCGCTCACCAGTCAATAATCCTACATGTTGGATGGATACTCTGTTCAGCAATGATCAGACGATGATGTTCGTCTGCATTATCATCAGAGTTTAGTAGAGCCTCGTAAGGAACTTGTTTCTTGTTGTCAGCACCATTTGCAGTTCAGTCATTCTAATAATTATGTGCGGGGGAAAACTCTGACTGCGGTAATCACGCAAGAACAATAAACATGGCAACTAAATGGTAGGCCAGATTATACAGCATATCACGAGCTCTACTATGCAGTTTCTCCCGGAAATGTATCTCTTACACTGGCGAGCTGATCTGGCTTTGAGCCCTAGCAAATCTTTATATAGACGCACGATCATATCTTGCCATTGGAAAGCGGAATATTCGATTGTGCAGTGGCTGGCTCAAGTCGCCCACGTCTATGAAATGGAGGAATTACTGTTTACTAAATTGGATAGGCAGTTTTTGGAAGCTCTGGTCATGTTGGTCCTACTTCCTTCTGACTGATCACTATGTCCGTCTGAGGACCCAACAGGGCACTTCTCTGTAGACCCTTTTCTTTTTTTTCGTTGGGCTGTACCTTCCATCATCCCACTCTCCCCTATATTCACCCGAAAGTTCTAATTTCTATGCATGACTCCT
>NW_017307147.1:310208-342123 GCF_000935625.1 Nanorana parkeri
CATTCTCCTTTTCCTTTCCTTTTGCTCTTTTTTCTCTCTTTCTCTTTGGCCCCTTAGTGCACACGCCATAATAGCTATGGGCTATGAAACCTCTCCCCCGCCCACTTGGAATGCCTTCCTCCCCCCATTATATGTCTTGGGGTGTTGTTTTGTTAGAGGGGTGTGCTTGCTCACATTAGGCTGAAGGGACCAATTTTTTGTTTTACTTTCTTTCTTCCCCCTCTGTTCTTCTTGGTTTCCCACTGTTTTATGTACAAGTTCTACTGTTCCCATTTGGCTTGTATGATTCTACGGTCTTCATATCATTGTTATATATGTTGTTCATTTGTTTATCTTGAAAACTCAATAAAACTTGTTTAAAAAAAAAAAACATAGCAACTAAATGACACTGTTTTATATTAAAGGGATAGAGGACACGTTGTATTTAAACTGTCTTTTATAAGATTCCTTATTTATTTCTTCAGTATGGCAAAGAAGGGTCACACGAGAAATGATAAGAGTCAAGAAACAAATAATGAAGATTCATTATTAAAACATCATTATATGTGGTCAGCAGATATAAGTCAATCCAGCTACTGTTATTGACTTATTTTTGCAGTTCATTGATTGGCTGTTTTGATAGAGCTTTTGAGGCATTTAATGGAGAACCAGTCATGACAGCCCCTGCCCCCAAGGAGCTTATCAGCACTAGTTACATGAACACATACTCCATGGTTATTGAGCCAGCTCACTACAGGAAGTTAGGAGCTCACACTAACAGATAATCGAAGTCTCAAATCAAGTCTCTGATAGTCTTATCAATGTGGGTTCTAATTTATCCAGGTCATGGTTTAGCTAGTGGTAGTTAATCACATTCAACTGGACTTGTTGTTCAATGTTGAAGACGTTCCATAGCTTATCCAAGCCACTTCTTCAGTTTTAATGAGATAGGAACATTCCTCAGCTTTTATATCCACACAGGTCGCACATACAACCTATACCAATCACCATGAAATGTGTCAAGGCAGATGTTGGTTGTCTAAGAACAGGATGGTAGGTGTGAAAGTTGTGGAACCACTCTGTTCTTGGTCTATTATTCCATCCTTGGTGCGTACGTTGGTGTCTATACATCTAGCCACAGGGCTGAAAGTGTGAATTGTTGTCAAATTGCCGGGGTAGAGATGTTAAAATGGCATCATATGTGGAAGACAGATGTTCTTGAAGGCCCTCCCTTGGTCAGGGATGGTTGTTCCAGTTTGACAGGTTGTCTTCCATCCTGTTCTTGAACAATCAATGTGCCTGCCTTGGCACATTCCATGGTGGTTGGATAAGGGGTCTGTGCTACCTGTTGGTGTGGGCACCAGAAGTGGTATGGATAAGCTATGAAATGTCTTCAACATTACCGCACAAGTCCAGTTGAATGTGACCACCTACTACTAGCTTCCATATCCTTGTTAAAGAGAGACATGGCATGCAGATGCTTCGAGAAGTGGAAATGTGCGAAATGATCCCACTCAAGGCTCTCAGCTTCAGCTTCTCTGCCCCGGGGGCCAGATCGCTCTTCAGCTGTAATGTGTCAGAGGGAGGAGCCTGTGCAGAATGTGTTGTGATTAATAAAATGTATTCATGAGATCAGAACTTGGAATGTGGTATCCATCCTTGAATGCATATGCTGTTAGAGAAGTGCCTGCCAGCTTAGAAAATGGATAGAGTGAAGGAGCTGTGTAGCGTGGGAGCAGTGACAGAATCAGTATTAAATATGATAGGCAACAACAAGTGACACTATCTGACAGGTGTTTCTCTCTTAGAATGTTGCCAAAACTCTCATTTGCTTGAAGAGCTCACAATCTAACATCGCTCCCTCCCTCTCCAGGCATCACCGTCGACAAGTTTGGCCTCATCTACTTCGTTGACGGCACCATGATCCGCCGAATCGACCAAAACGGCATCATCTCCACTTTGCTCGGCTCCAACGACCTGACCTCGGCCAGACCCCTGAGCTGCGACTCCGTCATGGACATTTCCCAGGTACGCCCACGTCACAACGTTCCGTTTGGTCTTTAGGTTTAACACAAAGCCAGCCAGATGAACTCGCTCCGGCTCTGCAACGTCTCCCTCCCATACCCCAAACTTTGCAGCAGCCGAAATGTAAGAGGATTTGGGTCGTATCAGATTGCAAATTAGTTGCAGCGGGAGTCATGCTGTGCTTTAAAGAGCTCAGGATCAAAAACAAGTTGGCGTTTGTTTTTGCTTATTAGGATGCAGATAAGTCTGGACCGCGAAGGATATAGTTTAAGGCAAGCTGTTGCCAGTGCTGAAAAGTCTGCTGGTGCTTCAGATCCGGCTGCTGAACGACACGCTGACAATTTAAAAGGCCAGTAAACATAAATTGCCCGTTGATCAAAGCTTTTGAAAGGAAACTGTTTTTCCTTTTTTTTGTGAAGCTGTGCATACAAATGTAATATGCTTAACCCAGTGATGTTCATCATGAAAATATTAGAGGGCCTCAAGTGTGGCCCCCTGATACTTCCAGAGGGCCACACAATAGCAGCTCATTTTCGTGCATTGCAATAAATTGCGTCGAGTTAGGCAGCCCATTAAACAAATGGGCTGTGACGTACCTCAGCACCTGAAAATTTTAGTCCTGCTGTATCTTTTACGCAGGAAAAAAGCCCCATCGTTGTCAGCGGCAGTAAGTATAACCCCCAGCATTGGTATGAGTGGCCACCATAATAACCTCCAGCACTGGTTTCCGTGGCCGCAATAATAACCCCCAGTACTGGTGCCAGTGGATGCAATAATAACCCCCAGCATTGGTGTCAGTGGTTGCAATAGTTACCCCCAGCATTGGTGGTAGTCGCTGCAGTTATAACTCCCAGCATTGTTCTAAGTCACCCCAATAACAACCCCTTGAATTGGTGTCATTATCTGCAATAATAACCCCCAGCATTGGTGTCAGCAATCGGAAAATTAACCCCCAGCATTGCTTTCAGTGACCATGATAATAACTCCCAGCATTGGTGTCAGCAATTGGAATAATAACCCCCAGCATTGCTTTCCGTGACCATGATAATAACCCCCAGCATTGGTGTCAGTCAATTCAATAATAACCCCCAGCATAGTTGTAGTTGCTGCAATTATTAAGCCTGCATTGTTTTAAGTCACCCCAATAACAACCCCTTGAATTGGTGTCGTTATCTGCAATGATAAACCCCCAGCATTGGTGTCAGTCAATTCAATAATAACCCCCAGCATAGTTGTAGTTGCTGCAATTATTAAGCCTGCATTGTTTTAAGTCACCCCAATAATAACCCCTTTCTATTGGTCTCATTATCTGCAATAATAAACCATAGCTTGGTGTCAGGCACTGCAAAAATAACCCCCAGGCATTGGTGTCAGTCACCACAATAATAATCCCCTTCATTGGTGGTCATTGGCAGTGCTTTTAACCCCCACGCATCTCACATACCACATTGGTGGTCAGTGGCAAAGTTATTTAACCCCACTTAGTTTTTACTTACCTGATCACTTGCAGCTGCAGCAATCTCGCCAAAATAACGTCAGGCCGGGACTATACGTTTACTGTGTGACTGTCCTGGCTTCACTTTAGTAACGGGGTGTTAATGCAGAGAGTATCCCAGTAAAGCACTCTACAAACTTCCCAACTGGCGGTGGACCATGCCCAGGACGCGGCGGGCCGCACAGAGAGATGGCTGGCCATGTGTTGGGCACGTGTCAAAAGGGACACTCGGCAAAGGAAGAGGAGGCTTTATACATACCTGTACTACCTCTGCTCCTCCAATCCTCGTCTTCTTGCACAGAATCGGCCTCTTCACATCCAGTGCACTGTGTTGGATGGACAGAAATACTTTGGCAATAAAAACAGCTTCATCTTTGTGCCTGGAGTCCAGCTTTTAACCAGGGTGACCTCCTTGTGTCTATATTTTTAGTGCCGTGCACACTTTATCAAAAACATTTTGCGTGACAGGTGACCTTGTAATATTCCATGACGACCAATAACAGCAGAGATCCTCCATCTTATCACTGATAACTAGAGAGGTTGTGCGGTCAGGTCTCCGAGGTGCTGAGGAGGGGGGTGAAGGTTGTGAAATATTTAACTGGCAGCGATGACAAGAAACAGAGTTTAAAAATTGAACATCCCCCCACCGGTTCAGAGCGGGCCTTGCACAAAGCTGCAGTGTAAGCGTTGCTCTGAAGATTATTGCTGGCTATGGGGCTATGCATTATTGATGAGCAAACCGCACAATGTAATGTTCTGATACTGGAGGGTGCGGTGGGCTGGCAGCCAGGAAAGAGCGAAGACAGAACTAGCCTTAAAAATCTTGACGATATGTGGGCCCCGCAGGCGGCCACCAAGGGAAGGGGCTAGCTAATTATGTTGGGCAATGTCACATTACAGCAGAGGTGACATACGATAGCTTCGGTCTGCGTGGTAACATCCTGTACTGGAATCCTTCAATGACCCCTTTCCTTATCTTATAAAAGAGAACCTGTCACCTTTAAACTGGAATTTCAGAAGTATTAGAAAACAGAATAATTCTTCAGAAAGAGGACCTGCTTAAATTCGTAAATGCAACCAAACTTTTTTTTTGGCAAGTGTCATGGAGTTCAGTAGATCCTCTGTATTGCCAGGGGCAACACCCGGCAATAGATGCCAGAGCAGTACTAGCCTTAGACAGATGGTCAATGCTAACAGAGGATAGTAGGAGTGTCCGCAGGCTAATGGCCAGGCCAAGATGTAGTATATCCCATCGCACCCCTGACCTGATCAAGCCCACATAGAAAGTTGGGGGGGGGGGGGGGTGGAAGGGTCTCGAGATGGCCCCGTGCTGGAAGTGACTGCAGATGCCTCCGCACATCAAACGTACCAAGCCAAAAAGTGACTCGCACTCCGTTGCAAATAACAGTCAATCTCCTTTATTGACCATCGTGATGTCACATAAATAAACGATGTTTCGGAACCGGGTGGTCCCTTCTTTAAGCAAACAAAAAGCATGATGAAGCGTGGCCAGGCACAGACAGAGTCCGGGTTTCAGACAGCAAGCCAGAGCGCAGAGGACCATTAGCAGAGGTAACAGGCCCATTATTAAAATAGACAGATTGAGTACAAACCCAATCAACTTGGAAAATCCAAGGCATATACAGTGATATAGAAGACAGACCTCTATCCAGGACATGAATGAGTAGACAAGGAAGGGAATTGATCAAAACTGGAACAGACAAAATATGGAGCAGTTGTGCATGGCAACCAATCAGCCTCGCTTTTTCATTTTCAAATCTAACAAAACTGAAGAGAGAAGCTGATTGGTTGCCATGCACAGCTGCTCCAGGTGATGTCTACTCCAGTTTTGATCAATTCCCGCCAGAGTTCTTAATTCGACACAGGCTTAAACTTGTGGATTTGCTTTACAGTCCACAAATGAGGCCAGGTGTGCACAGCAGAGATCTGAGCAGCAGTGTTCAGTAAAGGTGCCCACACACCTTGCGATAATCGTACGATAATCGCAGGAAATCCCGCGATCGTAAGATTATCGTAATTGTGTGGAAGCCGTGCGACCTCTATTACTGTAAGGTCGCACGACTTTTATCTTACGAACATGTTCGAAAACCCGCCGAGAATCGTACGATGTTTGGCGGGTGTGTAGCATGTTCGTAAGATAAGATCCGGACGGGCCGGTGTGCGCAAGTGCACACTGCCCGTTCAGCATTGCGGTCATCGGAAGCCCGCCCCTCAGATCGTACGTTTTTTTAAATTACCTTACAACCATCGCAAGACTTTTGTCTTGCGATGGTTGTAAGGTGTGTCCCCAGCATTGCAATGGCATTATTGAAGGCTGACTGTTAAATACAGGCAGTCCAGAGACTGATATCATACCATCCGTGGGGTGTATGACCTGCTGTGCAACTGCAAGTCTTAGTAAGCCCCGCCTCTGCAGAGCCCCAGGCTGATTACATAAAGCTGGCAAGCCTAGCTGTAAGTATTCAGGGAATCGTAGTACCACAGAATGAGAACTGAAAATGTTTCATACCTATGTAACAAGGTATGATTACAGTTGTAGTTCGCCAGGATGTATAGTCAGAGGAGCTTGGCAGTGACTGACATACTAATCTAAGCGGCAATGTGGGTTGTTATTGTTTTTTTTTGCTTTGATTAAAGAAAATAAACAAGTAGATTAAAAAAATGAAAGAGATGAAATTAGACTGGAGTGGAGCTAATTTTATTTAATGCAGTCTGTAAATGTTTGCGTTGCGCAATATAAACATTAATGTAGCAGAAACACGGTAATTATCTAAAAGGAAAGTATTGCCTCTGAGTAATCACTACCGGCTTGAAAAAATAAATTGGCGTGCGTCTATTTAAAGATGAAACGCAAAGTTTACTAATCCGTTTCCTGCTACACTAAAGTTTGTAATCCAAGGGGAGAGGACGAGTATTCGTAGGGCGCAGGCGCCTCACGCGGAGTGGCGGCAGCCATCTTGTAAGCTGCTGCGACATTCTTCTTTTCTTTAACAAGCTGCAAAATGGCTTCCACTTCTGCTAAAAGGGAGTCCTCCCTCTGGGGTTTCCTAAAGCTGAACTCGCATATATACATTTGGAATATCTGTATGTGTGATGACTCGCTTGCCAAATAATTTGTAATGCTGGTCCTATGACTCCAGTACCCCTGCCTAGCAGTAGGGCCAAGCCCTTGGCCCAGTGTCGAGACAGAGTTCTCCAGCATCCAAGGTGGAAAGATCAAAGCCCCCCCCCCCCCCACTTTTTCATGCCCCACCACCACCTTCCTGCTTGGGCGCCACCTCTTCTGCCCCCAATTAGCCCTTTTTCAGGCTACGCTGCAGGTACAGGAGATAGCCTAGTTCAGGGTCTGTCCAAGCCAAGTGACTGCACTCTAAAGGAGCAGCAGCTCAGCAATGGGAGAACACACAAAAGAAGCACCGCTCCTCCATGGCTCAGGAAAGGAATGAGCTGGGTGCTTGCCACTGGGAACACGTCCTCTCTCCAGTATGAGCCCATACAAACAGAAGAAAAGCTGGCTGGCATAGTGTATTGAAGCTTGTACCACATCAGCCTACCCTGGTCCAGCCTCATCTTTCACGGGCAGGGCCCTCCTAACCATCCTTTCTTGACTTGTCTTGTAATTGTAATGTCCTCCTTATATTGTAAAGTGCTGCGCAAACTGTTGGCACGATATACATCCTGTATGATAATAATTATATCTATTACTTAGCCCATGATTGGGTGAAACTCTTCAAAGGGGATTGACCTTCCGTGGGACACCAGTGAGGTGGTAGAATTTTTAATAAACTCTCCCAGCGGAATCCGGTGTGTGGACAGCTTTTCTTCTGTTTGTATGAGCTCACCAATAGGGTCTCCCCTATGATTCCCTCTCCTATCAGCAATATTTCCTTTATTAGCTCGTGGTACTGCCACTCCGGTGTAAGTGTTGCCTTGTGGGAGATGACAAAAAAACATATTAGGCCAATTCAGGTACCAGAGCTAGTGCTGTGTAAAATGCAACAGTTAAATGGAATATCTGTCTAGACTTTAGATTGAGATCCATTTTGGATTTAAAATGACTACATACAATAAACTAGTTACAATTTGTGTTCTTTTAGATCTTAAGGTTGTGTTTTGCCACTCCCCCTTCTGAGCATATCATAGCCAGGTAGACCTTAAAACCTGAGCTTTGCCCATTCAGACTTTGCAAAGCAACAGGTACACCTTAATGCCCCCCTCCCTAGCAGAACATGCAAACATTTCCCTTACTCCCCCACCACTCTGTTCTCCATTGCGGTTGAGGAAAGAAAGCTCTATATATGTTTTAAGTCATTCTAGTTTAAGCTGATGCAAGCCTAAGCAGTCTCTTTTTGTTGCCCCCATGTCCAATCAACCAAGCACCAGCACTGTCATGTTAGAGGAAGGGGAGTGAGTGACGTGCTCCAACACACATTGGAGGCGCCGTGCTTTTGTTGAATGTTGAGTATGTGACTTGAGCTGCTGGGTTAAGCTTGCCACATACCATGGTCCATCAGATAAAGAGCACATGTCACTTGATCCATCAAAATCTAGCCAGCCTTTTAGATGAACTGGCATTCCTTTTTAAACCACGGGTTTCTGTATTTGGTGATTAAGAGATGCATTCTTAGATGAGTATTTGGTTCTCGCATATATTACTGTCCTGTAATAATTCTGCATTTTCTGAATTGTTTCTCTGCATCTTTGGATTTTATTTCTAGGTCCGACTTGAATGGCCTACGGACTTGGCTGTAAACCCAATGGACAACTCTCTCTACGTTCTCGACAACAATGTAGTGTTGCAGATCTCTGAAAATCACCAGGTCCGTATCGTGGCTGGAAGACCTATGCACTGCCAGGTTCCTGGCATTGACCACTTCCTCCTTAGCAAAGTAGCAGTCCACGCCACCTTGGAGGCAGCCACAGCCCTGGCTGTATCTCATAATGGAATCCTGTACATTTCCGAAACTGATGAAAAGAAGATCAACAGAATTAGGCAGGTCAGCACCAGCGGGGAAATCTCATTGGTGGCGGGTGCGCCAAGCGGCTGCGATTGCAAAAATGATGCCAGCTGCGAGTGCTTTTCTGGAGATGATGGTTACGCCAAGGATGCCAAGCTAAACGCTCCCTCATCTCTAGCCGTATGTGCTGATGGTGACTTGTACGTGGCCGACCTTGGAAATATCAGGATCCGGTTTATCCGAACCAACAAGCCATTCCTCAACAGTCAGAACATGTACGAGGTGTCTTCTCCCATTGACCAGGAGCTGTATCTTTTTGACACAACTGGGCGGCACCTTTACACCCAAAGCCTTACCACTGGTGACTTTCTCTACAACTTCACCTACACTGCAGATGGGGATCTGACTCTGATTACAGACAACAATGGAAATACCCTCAACATACGCAGAGATTCCACCGGGATGCCCCTCTGGCTTGTCGTGCCTGATGGTCAAGTCTTTTGGTTGACAATGGGCACAAACAGCGCTCTCAAAAGTTTCTCAGAACAGGGTAATGAGCTGGCCTCAATGACCTACCATGGAAACTCCGGTCTCCTCGCTACGAAGAGCAACGAGAATGGATGGACGACCTTCTATGAGTAAGTAATCAAACTCTTGTGCCTTCTGCTTGTCAATTATCGTTTTCACTCTTTCGTTTCCTTTTTCTTGTTTTGATCTTTTTTTTTCTCTTTCTTTATATCTTTTTCTTTTTTTTACCTTTTTTTTCACGTTCTTCTTATTTACTTTTGTCTTGCTTTCTGGTCTCTTTCTTTTTATCTGTTTTTTTTTCTTTGGGTTTTTTCCTCCTTTTTTTTTTCTTTCACTCTTTCTCTAGTTTTTATCCTTCATTTCTTCTATCTTTTTCTCTTTTTCTTTCAACCTTTTTCTATTAAAATGGAACTATGGGCAAAATGTTTTCAAAAAATGACATTTATAATGCAGTCTGTCAGTAGAATCAACACAGCAGTCTTTGTTTTTCTGATTCCCCCCTCTAACATCATTTCATTACTGATCCTGTCAGTAGGTCTGTTGTTTTTCAACTTCCTTTAGCAGACCAAGCAGTCCAGCAAAAATGGAAGATATAGGGTTGAGACAAACCATTTTACAGGGACAGGGGGCTTTTTTTTATCATTTACAACCGTTATCCCAAAAGGAAGCAAGGAATGTTTCTGTAACGGCCTAAAAAGTGTTATTTATTAATTACAGATATTTATATAGCGCCAACAATTTACGCAACGCTTTACATTCCCATCAGTCCCTGCCCTCGAGGAGCTTACAATCTAAGGTCCCTATCTCACATGCACACATACAGGGCCAATTTAGAGAGGAGCCAAATAACCTTCCAGCATGTCTTTGGAGTGTGGGAGGAAAATAGTGTCCTTACCGGGATTTGAACCAGGGACCCTCAGTGCTGCAAGGCAGAAGTGCCAACCACAAACCTGCCCTAGCTGGATTTCAGATTTCACTTGTTGGTAACCTATGTAAAGTTCATCTAGTCTACTAGTCCAACAGTGCCCCTTTCCACAGGTTAACAATGCTGCTGCTTAAGGGTGGCTATGCTGCTCCTCCATAGCTACAGTGGAGGAGTGTCGCCACCCTAAGACAGGAAGTGTGTTACTGACCCAAGTGAAAAAGAGGAAAACACCTTAAACTAATGCAACCATTACATCTAAGTATTCATAAGCTGCAATAGATTACATTTGTGTTTTAGATGAGACAAGAACACTAGAATGATATCTGCAGTCTCTCCTACCTGCAGCTCTGCCAGCGTCACCCTCAGGGCCGGATTTCCCAAATGGCCAACCGAGGCCCGGCCTTGGTGCAGCAGGGAGTAGAGGGGCAGCAGTGGTGTGGAATTCCTATCTCCCGGGACATGTAGTTCCAGGCGCTGGGCGGGTATTTGTTTTCTACATTTAGCCCTGCTTTGGGCAAGCAGGGCTAAATGTACAGCGGGGAACCCGCCACTTGTTTTGTACAAGTGATCTCGGCGATGTCGCCGAGATCACTTGTATGCAGCCTGCATACAGGGGAGGGCGCATTAAGGAATCTGGCATTGGGGCAGCATAGAGAGTAAATCCGTTCCTGGTCACCCTATGCACTAATGTTGGGTAAAGCAGGCGGCTTTCAGAGAGCCAGTCACAGAACCTCTTTAAAGGGACTCTATAGTATAACGACATAGGCTGGTCAGCTGCACAAACACAGATCATTTTCACCAGCAGTCAATGGCCATCCAATTGCTTGAAAATAGTAGTATTTTCCTTTTTGTTAACATTCGATACTTATAGTTTCCAAGCTCCCATGAATAATGTAGGAATCTTTCCAAACGCATTCAAAGTCGGCTTCACCCAACAGTACATCAGGATGGATTTTTTACCGCCGAAGATTATTGTACGTTAGTTGTGGGAGAAAACATTTTCCCTTCGTTCTACTTATAAGCTAAAAGCGTGTCAGTGTAAATTATTGACCGGCTCCGAAAGACGCTGCCAATTGTGTATGTAAATTGTATTAAATTGGCTATGAACACGAAAGGGTCAGATTTTTCCTTTTGAGTTTCCACTGTGAAGGCGGCTGATGGACAGCCTTGAAAGAAAGAAATTACATTCATAGGGTGGTTGGTTTGGGAAGGGGGGGGGGGGGGGGGCTACTTATACTGCTTTTTTACCGCTCACATAAAAGCAGAGACATTTTATTTTTATTTTATACATAAAAATGAAATTTTGCCAAATGAGGAGGGAGAGATCCTATTGTGGACACGGCTGTAAAAGCCTGTAAAGGGAAACAAAAAACAGATTTTATGACGCCGACAATGCTTTCATAGATAGCCATGCAGATTTTATGCTCATGTATACGGGACATCTGTAAATGTATCGCATCCACCTCCTGCAATTTTATAGATGTTGGCTGTGCACTCTTTAAAAAGGCCATCAGATGTTGCATTGCGAACGGCGGCAATGAGGCATCTGCCCACCCCGAATCCATTACAGTGTTAAAGCTGAACTCCAGAAGATATACACTATATTGCCAAACTTATTGGGACTCTTTACACGCACATGAACTTTAATGGTATCCCAGTCTCCGTCCGTAGGGTTGAGTATTGGGTTGGCTCCGCCCTTTGCCGCTATAACAGCTTCAACTCTTCTGGGAAGGCGTCCACAAGGTTTAGGAGTGTGTCTATGGGAATGTTGGACCATTTGTGAGGTCAGGTACTGATGTTGGAGGAGAAGGCCGGGCTCACAGTCTCGGCTCTAATTCATCCCAAGGTGTTCTATCTGGTTGAGGTCAGGACTCTCTGCAGGCCAGTCAAGTTCCTCCCCCCCAAACTCGCTCACCCATGTCTTTATGGACGTTGCTTTGTGCACTGGTGTGCAGTCATGTTGAAATAGGAAGAGGTCATCCCCAAACTGTTCCCACAAAGTTGGGAGCATGAAATACCTTGATACTTTTGGCAATATAGTGCAAAAGACAAAACGTAATATAGATGTGCGTTGATTAATTATTAATGAATCAATAAATTTATTTTTAATGAAGCCAGTGTAAGAATCTGAGTTTGAGCTGTTATCAGCCCGTTGCCACCCTCTGCCCTGCAGCACTTAGACTAGGAGAAGCAGAGGCTGAATGGCTGTATGGTTGTTGGAGGCAACAGACAGTTCCTTTAACTTTCCTGGAGGAAGTTATTGAATTATAACCATTTCCAGCCTGGCTGAAGCCTGCACTCGGAATTCTGTCGGTTAATCCATCTTTCAGCAAAGGCTTATAGATACTTCGAAGCCTGTGTGCACTGCTGCAATACCAGAGCATCGAGCCATGACATTCCTTGCTGACTGTCTCTCCATAATTTATGATATGCTTAATAGCATTGCAAATTAAGCCTGGCAACGTTTAATGGGCATACAGTGTCGGGAGACCAGTGGTGAACATTACATGGCCGTGCTGGAGCACAGGCAAATCAACAATGGGGGCGATTGTAATAGTCATATGGACGTTAGTGTGCAGCAGCCAAATCGAGTAATGTTTAGTTCATAAATTTCACTGTACGTTTTTCCATCTCGTATTCCGACTCCTCTTCCGTTGCTTTTTTAAAGTTGCTGTTCAAACTTTGGACGGCCTTCAAGACTGCAGAGGTGTATTTTGTGAGCAAAACCCGTCACAGGGCCCTTCACACCCAGGGCACATGATAAGCTGAATAAGGGCCTTGCTTCACTAATGACCCTAACGTTTGAGATCCTATCATCTCCTTCTATGCCATCACTCCTTGGTTGCTCACTTTCTAGAGGGCGAGGTTCTGCAGATATTCAGATATCTCAATTCCGAGTTTTGAAAGCTAGTAGGATAACCAGGAAAACGTCTTCAAGAAAAATACAGCAAGTCCAGTTGCTTGGATTTATTTTTTATAGATATGCTATGACCTGGATGAATGAGAACCTTCACACAAGGCTCTGCAGAGTTTTGGCCGGTGTGGGGCTGTGCCTTGGCATTTACTGTTGCGTTAAGCACGGGACACAAAATGGCCAACACTAGTCGTCTAGTCTTCTCATTATGCTCGTCTTTAGTAAAGTATGCACTAACTTTGCTTCCCTTCCACTAATGTCTCTTGTTTTTCAGGTATGATACCTTTGGGCGTCTGACCAATGTAACGTTCCCCACGGGTCAAGTCAGTAGCTTCCGCAGCGACACAGACAGCTCAGTCCACGTTCAAGTGGAGACATCCAACAAGGAAGATGTTACCATAACCACCAACCTGTCTGCTTCCGGGGCCTTCTACACCCTTCTGCAAGGTGGATTGTGTCTTACTTATTCCTTTACATTGTGTGTCATGTAATTTATGTTCTGTGTGTTATTTTTTTGGCATAGGATTGAGGTGATTTGCTAACTCTGTGTATTACCTTCCTCAGATCAAGTACGCAATAGTTATTACATTGGCGCCGATGGCTCTCTTCGGCTTATTTTGGCAAACGGAATGGAGGTCACCCTTCAGACGGAGCCACACTTGCTGGCGGGCACGGTGAACCCCACTGTGGGCAAGCGTAATGTCACCTTGCCGATAGACAATGGGCTCAACTTGGTGGAATGGCGCCAGCGGAAAGAACAAGCCCGGGGACAGGTCACTGTTTTTGGACGTCGGCTGAGGGTATGCTATTTTTTTTTTTTTGTTATTACGTTTTCAAAAGTTGCCCATACATTTTTCCCTCTCAGTGATGGTTCCTTGCTAGCTGTGGCTTCTCGGTGGTGAAAGTTGATCCATTCAGAATGGTTGCAATGTCTCTTTTGCTGGCTATTCTTTAGTGTGGTCGGTCAGTGGCACATATTTGTTTCTTGGATAGTGTTAGAAGGTTGAGAACTGGTTTCACTCATTACATGGAGTTTCTCTGTAAAATGCTAGTTCACTGGCCTGTCTCTGGCTTCACTACTTTCGGGACAGGCAGCAAGTGACATCACAACTCCATGATCTGCATTGTTCTGAGAAAGTGGCCAAGCATTGAGTGGACTGGATAAACATGTCAGCTTGGTAGCTAACATTTTTAGAAAATAACAAAAGCAATGGAAGACTCAAATCTCAAAGGCAAATGATTATCATATTTAAAAAGGGAAGTGATCATGTCTGCTGATAGCCTGAGTAGAAAAGCCTGTCCCCTTCCAGCATGCTCCAGAGGAGGACCCTTGGTCTATGCAGAAGCAGTGGTCTCTTTGCCAAACATGCCCCCTGCTAAGTCAGACCTAGATCTCCAGTCAGCAGGAAGTATGAGATTTGATTGATACAGAGTTATAGGTCTGACTCAGTAGGGCGTGTGTCAAACCTCTGGTCTTATTCCCCGAGGAACATATCAATACACAGGTGACCGCCACTTCTCTGTGTTGCTACATGAAAAGGCCTCTTGGAAGGCTGGACCTGAGGTGGTCAAAACAGGATAAAGGTTTGTCACCAGTTGGGGAATTCTAGGACCTTGGAGACTTTTCTAGTAGCCATGAATGTGTGCTTTACCATAATAAACAATCATTTTAAAAAGGCACATTGACCTTAAATCCAGCCTTTGCGCCCACCTACAATTTGTATAGCGGATAGCATCTTTGGAGCACTGTCTCATCCTTAGCAGGCTATAGACTCATGAAGTGACTGGTTTTACCATCTTTACATTTAAACATATTGGTAGAAACACCTTGGAGAGCATATTTAAAGTTCCTCCGTCTGTCTATGCTGATTCAGCAACCGCTTGGCTTCAGCGTATAATGAGGTGAATACCGGTCCCAGGAGTGATAGCACACATGATAATTGATCATAAAACCGTTCAGAGGGCCTGGTTAATCTCATCGACACTTCTGGCAACAGGCCCGCCTCCTCACGCCCAACGGTGTGAATAATGAGGTGATGTAATGCTATTATAGCTCCACTCCTAGGAATGAACTGCCAGTGATGTCGGATTTCTGAAGCCTCTTTGTTGCTTTATAAGGCGCAGATCAAGTGTGCGTTTTATGTATGCCTAATTACTAAAACAAATCTTAAAACAAAATGTCAGAATGATAGTCTATTATCTACACGCACTGGAGGTGCTGCTTGTGAAGGCTGAAGAAGTATTCATGAGAACGCATTATTAGGAACCAAAAATGGTACTAAGGTAGTTAAAGAGGGCAGCACTGAGAATGTAGAGTATGTTTGTTAAAGAGCCAAGGACATGTCCAAGGATTCTGGACAGTTGGCTATTTAGTGAGCAGTGATGATCTGCTGTGGCCATGTCAGTGGGTACCCTAGTAGCATGGCGGGTAATAAATGATCTCTGTAGCTCTAGTTCTTAGGTCTGGATGAGCATCTTCAAGGTGATCTGCATGGAGTATTTGTATGCTTGCATCACTTCATTCAGGATTTTCTAGTTTCCTCCCACAGTCCAAAAACTTGCAAACCAATTCTTTATCTACGCCCAGTAATACAACAGGTTGCTTTAATGTCCCCTTCCCAGCAGCGCATACTCACCGTTCCTTCATTCTAACGCCTATTGGCTGCTGGGATTGAAAGAAATACCTTTGTAATATCCCCTTCGCACACCGTGCCGATGTACCCCAAATCCAACAGGTGCTGGAACAACTGGTGGATGGCGCCACAATGTACAATCTAGAAGATATGTTGCCTGCACACCATTTTGCTTCGGGATGTCCTTTTATTCGTATTCCATTAGGGTGACGTGTGAATGCAACGTTTCGTAGCCTCACAGGACCCCTACGTCAAGCAAAGTGTGAGGGGTTAATTGAGCTCAGGTGTCTCTCATTGAGCAGGTGTATTATAAACTATAGAAATCGCCCCGCCTTTCTCCATACTGTCATAGTTACATAGTTACATAGTTACATAGTATTTGAGGTTGAATAAAGACATAAGTCCATCAAGTCCAACCTATTAGGATCTCATTCTAGGAGTACCTGTACCCCTGTATATTACGGTCCCTTAAGAAATCGTCCAAAAGTTTCTTGAACAATTCCACATTATTTGCTGAAATCGACCACATCTGGAGTACGCGGTCCAGTTCTGGTCACCAGTACTAAGAAAAGATGTCCTTGAGTTGGAAAAAGTCCAGCGAAGGGCAACCAAACTAATTAGGGGTATGGAGGACCAGAGCTACGAGACGAGGCTACTAAATTTAAACATGTTCACATTAGAGGTGAGGAGATTAAGGGGGGATATGATTTCCATGTACAAAATGTTTAATGGTGATAGCAACATTAGCGATAAACTGTTTAAAATTAACTCCATTACAAAAACTAGAGGCCATCACCTAAAATTGATGGAAAAAAAATTCCAGCACAAGGGGCGAAGGGGGTTCTTCACAGTAAGATCAGTTAGGGTCTGGAACTCACTGCCACAGGCGGTGATTTCAGCAAATAATGTGGAATTGTTCAAGAAACTTTTGGACGATTTCTTAAGGGACCGTAATATAAAGGGGTACAGGTACTCCTAGAATGAGATCCTAATAGGTTGGACTTGATGGACTTATGTCTTTATTCAACCTCAAATACTATGTAACTATGTAACTATGACAGTATGGAGAAAGGTTGGAACCTTTTTGGGGGTTTTACTGCTGTCCGAATTCTCATTGAGGACATTTTCTTTCACTTCCTGTCCTGATTGGAATGTTGTCACCAGGACAGAAGTGGGGGGAGAATGTCCATTTGGAACAGCAATGAAAAGCTGAATTCTCATTGAGGAAATTTTCTTTCACTTCCTGTTCTGATTGGAATGTTGTCACCATGACAGGAGTGGGGGGAGAATGTCCATTTGGGACAGCAATGAAAAGCCGATCAAAAGCTGAATTATCATTGAGGACATTTTCTTTCACTTCCTGTTCTGATTGGGATGTTGTCACCATGACAGAAGTGGGGGAGAATATCCATTTGGGACAGCAATGAAAAGCTGATATGGATTCCAGTCTTATCCTTAGATTACTACTAAGCATGTTTTTAATCCTGTGTGTACCTCTGTTGCTGATTTCCCTCAGTTTCTGTCTTGAGGTTGCACCTGGACATGAAGTAAAGTCCCAATGGGACTGCAGAGACCAGTAAAAACTGCCTGAGTTTGTTTTCCTGTCCTCAGTCTATCCAAAATGGTTAAAAAAAAAAAGTTGGCTTGAGATGCAGTTGTTACCGGTGGTGTTAGGCTCATAACTCATTTCAGCTATCCTTTCCAACAGGTGCACAACCGAAACTTGCTCTCTCTGGATTTCGACCGTGTTACCAGGACAGAAAAAATTAATGACGACCACAGAAAGTTCACCCTGAGGATCCTGTATGATCAAGCAGGAAGGCCCAGCCTCTGGTCTCCATCCAACGGGCTGAATGGAGTAAATGTGACTTACTCCCCAGGGGGACACGTGGCAGGGATCCAGAGAGGGACCATGTCTGAGAGGATGGAGTATGACCAGTCTGGAAGAATTATATCGCGGACATTCGCTGATGGAAAATCATGGACGTACACATATTTAGAAAAGGTGCAGACCACTTCTAATATGTCCATCAATGTTCAATGTAAAATACATTATTATTATAGAGGATTTATATAGCGCCAACAGTTTGCTCAGCGCTTTGCAATATAAGGAAGACATTACAATTACAATACAATTCAAGACAAGATGGTAAGGAGGGCCCTTCCGCTGAGGGCTTACAATCTAAAAGGGAGGGGCCAGTGATACATGAGGAGGTAGCTGTATGGGGACGAATTGTATGAGACGTGATAGTTCAGTGGTTAGGTTGAGGTGGGATAGGCTTCCCTGAAGAGATGAGTCTTTATGGATCGCCTAAAGGTAGTCAAGGTGGGAGATAATACATTCACACAGTGTTCTGCAATAATAACCTTTATCCCATATTTCCAGCAATGAGGGTTGCCATTTTAGATGTGTTGAGGGACACCTTTGGAAATGCAGAATAATCTCAGTTGTATGTGAATTGAGAGTAAACAGTTAGGCTTTTCATAATACAAATGATCAATGAACATGGCTTTGCTACATAGTTACATATAGCATATTTGACTACATCCCTGATGCAAGTCATGCACATAAATAAACTTGTTATAGATGTCACCAGCACACCTTATTTAAGTGAAGAACACGTCTGTTTATTGACGCCTCATGTCAAAACAAATAGCAACGTTTCGAGGTCACACAGGGTCCCCTTCATCAGGCTTGAAATTGCGTCAATGGTCATTGCAAACCTAATGAAGGGGACCCTGTGTGGCCCCGAAACGTTATTTGTTTTGACATGAAGCGTCAATAAACAGACGTGTTCTTCACTTCAATATGGTGTGCTGGTGACATCTATAACAAGTTTCAGTATTGGCGGCGCTATCCGCTGTCATTTCAAACACCCACGCTGACAGGGATACCTGGTAAGGATTGTAACAGGATTCTGGAACACATGCACATAAATAACACACACGACAGCCTGATGTAACTCAGGACCACTTATGGTACTACCACAGGATGGGTTTGCAGTCACCCTGGTTTTGCAGGGACAGGTGGGACTCTAACTGCTAGGATAGAGAGCACGTGGGCTCCGCACATGATTCCTGTGCTTGTAGAGCCTTGTGATGATGAGCTCACAAAAACATCTAGCCTGAGATGTAGACAAATATAAGTTTGCAGACTCAATGTGATGACTTCATCCTGCATGTGGGCCTAGAAAATACTAAATACACATCTGCTAAAAACAATTGAGCTCTCCTTTTACTTATGAAGTCTAGAAAAATTGCAGTTTGATTGATGAAAGCAACAAATGTACACTAGATCTCATCAAACTTTGTGTTTTCTTCTTCCTTAGTCCATGGTGTTACTCCTTCACAGCCAGAGACAGTACATCTTTGAGTTTGATAAAAACAACCGCCTGTCTTCCGTTACTATGCCCAATGTGGCCAGACAGACCTTAGAAACCATCCGATCCATTGGATACTACAGAAACATCTACCGGCCTCCAGAGGGCAATGCCTCCGTACTGCAAGACTTTTCGGAAGAAGGGCACCTCCTGCAAACATTGTACATGGGAACTGGGAGACGCGTCATATATAAATACGGCAAACTATCGAAACTTGCTGAGATTCTCTATGACACCACCAAAATCGCTTTCACGTACGACGAATCAGCCGGCATGCTAAAAACGGTCAACTTGCAGAACGATGGCTTCACGTGCACCATCCGTTACCGGCAGATCGGACCGCTGATCGATAGACAAATATTCCGTTTTACAGAGGAAGGCATGGTCAATGCCAGATTCGATTACAATTACGACAATAGCTTTCGAGTCACCAGCATGCAGGCCGTTATCAATGAGACACCTTTGCCGATCGACCTGTACAGGTATGACGACGTCTCGGGCAAGACTGAACAATTTGGAAAATTCGGAGTCATCTACTACAACATCAACCAGATCATAACCACAGCGGTCATGACGCACACTAAGCAGTTCGACACCTATGGACGAGTGCGGGAATTACAATATGAGATCTTCAGGTCCATGATGTTTTGGATGCTGCTGCAGTATGACAACATGGGCCGGGTGGTGAAGAAGGAGTTGAAAGTTGGACCCTACGCCAACTCCACGCGTTACACTTACGAGTATGACAATGATGGGCAGCTGCAAACCGTTTTCGTCAATGACAAACAGCAATGGAGGTATAACTATGACTTGAATGGAAATTTGCACTTGCTGAATCCGGGGAACAACATTCGCCTCATGCCGCTACGATATGATCTGAGGGATCGAATAACCAGATTGGGTGATGTTCAGTATCGGATGGATGAGGACGGCTTCCTTAAGCAAAGGGGAAGTGATATTTTCGAGTTCAACTCTGCTGGTCTTCTTGTTAAAGCTTATAGTAAAGCCAGCGGTTGGAGTGTGCGGTATAGATATGATGGCCTTGCAAGGAGAATTTCAAGAAAAACCAACAATGGTCACCACTTACAATTCTTTTATGCTGACCTTGCAAACCCCACTAGGATCACACACTTCTACAACCATTCAAGCTCTGAGATTGCCTCCCTATATTATGACCTTCAGGGCCATCTCTTTGCCATGGAGTTAAGCAGCGGGGATGAGTTCTACATTGCCTGCGACAACATTGGGACGCCTATGGCAGTTTTCACCGGCTCCGGGCTTATGATCAAGCAGATTTTATATACTGCCTATGGTGAAATCTACCATGACTCCAACCCTAACTTTCAGCTCATTATAGGCTACCACGGTGGCCTCTACGACCCTCAAACTAAGCTTATCAATATGGGTCGCCGTGAGTATGACGTGCTAGCTGGCCGATGGACAAGTCCTGACCATGACATCTGGAAGCAGCTGAGCACCACCAACATCATGCCTTTCAACCTTTATATGTTCAAAAACAACAACCCAGTAAGCCGACCACAAGACACCAAGTGCTATATGACAGGTAAGGCTAATGTAAAAACATAACCCATGTTCTTTCTTGAAGGATAGGGTTAGATGTTGAACCCTTGAATACTCTTCTCAAAATTAGTCTTGTGTGAAACTTAAGTGGCCATTTTTCTCCAATCTCCTTCCATTGTGTATCTCTTTTATCACTGGTCTAGCGTGCGTTATGGCAATGACGCCCATTATTGTGTTGACGACACAGCTGGTTGTGATGGTCTATAATTACTGTCATTCTCGGGCTTTATCGTGTATAACTCAGAAGTGTGAGGTGACAAAGGTCTAATTGATGTGTTTCTCAGAACTGTACCATGTTACTGGCTTGACCTGGTAGGGAAAGAATCTTAATCACCCATTGTGGCTCACTTGTTGCTTGGAAAGGCAACACTTTTATCTTATGAAGGTAAAGGTGTATTGTGAAGATGCATGTGAGATAGAGAGATGGAGAGATAGATGGAGAGATAGATGGAGAAAGGGAGAGAGAGATGGAGGGTGTGAGAGTGAGAGGGAGGAAGAGATAGGGAGGAAGAGAGAGGGAGGAAGAGAGAGGGAGGAAGAGAGAGGGAGGAAGGGAGAGGGAGAAAGAGAGATCGATGGAGGGATGGATGGAGGGATAGATTTATACAGAGGAGTTTGTCTAAGAACAAAATGTCATACATGACTTCTATGAAGAAATACAGTATAAGGGCATTTAATGCTTCCTGTAGAACAAAGCTTTAGGATCTTTATTCAAAGTGATTTAGGTTTTTGTTGAATAAAGGGAATAGCATTACATGCAGTATGTTTTAAGTTTCACAAAGGACATTTTAAATCTTTTTTTAAAAATATCCATGTACATTTTTTTTATTTGCTTTACAAATCAGCATTTTTTTTTTCACTTTGAACCCATGACATTGGATCCATAGAGCTTTATTGATATGTCATACAGGGAACACAGCTGAAGCTGCTTACCTTCAGACTCTTTCTTATTAAAACTCCAGATGGCTCTGTGTGATCCAGACAGGCGAGGAGGAGGGTGGGACCTTATGGTTGGAAAAATCATGCACAAAATATAATTTTCAGCCCTGAATATGAATAAGAATAGCGTGCCAGAACACTGTACATTTCCTATAACAAAATTGTATGCACTTAAAAAAATTCAGTTACATTTATTAATTTATTTATTTTGGCTGAATTTTTTTTTGTCTTATTTTGTATGTAAAACAACTGAAAAATCCCCAAAATTGTTAAATTTGCACGTATTTTTAAGTAAAGAAAAAAGATGCAACATCTATAGAAGAACACTCACACCTGTAAAGAAAATTATTGTGTAACTTCAGGGGGTGGCCTACTGTCCTTTATCGGTCCTTTATAGCCTAAAATGGCCGATAAAGGACAGCAGGCCGCCCCCTAAAGTTACAAAATCATTTTCTGTACAGGTGCGAGTGCTCTTCCATAGATGTTTGTCAATAAGCTTAGAAGCCCTTTTATGTATCAGGAGCTTGCTTTGAAGGATTACTGGTTCTTTAACACACAGCTTATCCTCGACCTGGCTCAGTGACGCCAGCCCGCACAGCCGGCCCCTTAATGAAGGCGTCTTGCGGCAGCATCATTAAAGAGTAACTCGTACAAGTAGCAAGCTGGCAGTTAATTAAACATGGCATTTGATCACGACCTCTGTTTTTTTTCATCAAGGACATTATTAAAAGGCAGAGTACAGCGTGATTGATTATTATACTAGGAATCATTACTCAAATAATGGATGAAGAACGAGGACACGAGTGCAGACCATGCAGACGTTTAACCATCCTTGTACGGTCCAGATGCCGTTCATACAAGCCGACGAGGCCGATTAATTACTCTTGATTCCACGGCCCTGTCATTATTTAAATATGCTAACGAATAATCGGCCCTGATGGCAAATCTTTAGAGCACACGTTTTTGTTTATTTGCTTTGTTTTAAAGAATAAAGAGCATCTTTGTGGTTAAAATAATCTGTTTGTACATCTAAAGATGTCAGTGATGCTACCATAAAACTCATTTATATACAGCACATGTCTTCGTGAGGTGTCTAAAAGCATGTGCAAAAGAAGATTGGGGAGAAAGGCGGCTGTATTGTTTTCTGGTGTTCTATATATAGAAAAAAATTAAGGATTTCTGCCCGTCCCTAAGCCACCTACTACACTTGTCAGAGAGAGATTAGTGTAGAAGCTGGCTTGTGTTTTTTGATTGACAGGACTCCTCTCCAGCCACCAACATTCACAACAACACAAGCTGACAGTTACATCTCTGTATCCCCTGAATAGATCCGGGCTCTTGTTACTTCAAAGAAGCCGGCAGAGGAGATCAGAGAAGGCAAAGAGAATGTTCCATTTGGCAGCTTACAGAGGAGGAAGGGGTTGTTCAACCTTTGTGTGTACTGCCTGTAACTCCCCTTCTCATCTGTGAAGTTGGTCTGTAATGCCATCTTCTTTGTCCAGTGATGTCGGGTAGCGGTGGTGGGAAGGGAGTTGGCGAGTTTTCCATCACGCTGCTCGGCAACCCCTGCACAGATATAAATAGGACCAAGTGTGATGTGCACTGGGTCCCATTGGGGGGTTTAACAAGTCTCCATTTTCTGGTGAGACTTTTTCTTTATAGATCACACAGAGAGAGACTCCAACCAAGCATGTAGA
This sequence comes from Nanorana parkeri, assembly GCF_000935625.1. Taxonomy (NCBI): domain Eukaryota; kingdom Metazoa; phylum Chordata; class Amphibia; order Anura; family Dicroglossidae; genus Nanorana; species Nanorana parkeri. The sequence goes on from NW_017307147.1 coordinate 333,284, forward strand.
TGTTTTGTTCTATGTGTATATAACGCCCAGCTTCTTGATTGCCTGGGAAGCCGGCTCCATGCTGGTTGGCCGGCTTGATGCTGATTGGCCGGGAAGCCAACTTCCCAGCCAATCAGCATGGAGCCGGCTTCCCGGACAATCAGGAAGCCGGGCGGCGAGTCATTACCCAAGTGGAAGAAGGGGAGAAGTGGAAGGGCACCCTTAGCCTCAAGGAACGTGCCTTCACTTTAAACATGATGTTTTTCACTTGTGCTGATTACCTGATGTTCGCATTCAGTAAGTCTGATCCCAAACTACCAGATGCTCAGTGTTGTCTTCTTCTCGCACCTAGATGTGAACAGCTGGCTCCTGACCTTCGGCTTCCAGCTTCACAATGTCATTCCTGGTTACCCCAGACCAGAGATCGATGCCATGGAACCGTCTTATGAACTAAGGAACACTCAGATGAAGACCCAGGAATGGGATAACAGCAAGGTAATGTGGGCTGCTTTGTCTTCTCCCTAATGGTAACAGACAGGTTCTAGCCTGCTCCTAATCTATGTAGATTTGAAACATAGAAGACTGGGATCAAGAAAAAAACATGGGGTCCATTGAGTCTGACCGATATTTTTTTGGGGGGTATTTCTTTTAACCTTTGTGTCAGAGTATAGATCTAAGTTTGTCCCAAGCATGTTTAAATTCACTGTGGACTGACTCACTACCTCTGCTGGACATCTGTTCCCAGCATCAACTACTGCTTCTGTAGAATAATGCTTTCTTAGGTTAGTTTGAACTTTCCTGCTTCTAGTTTGTTCTGTTCCCGTGTTCTTATTGATCTTCTTGGTCTTAGTTTCATATTGAAAATACTGCCCCCCTGAAACGTATTCATACCCTTCAATATCTTTTTGTAAGTGAGGTCTCCAGAATTGGACACAGCATTCTAAATGAGATCTAACTAAAGATCTGTATAGGGAAATCAGGACCCTCCTTTCTCCTGCTGGAGACCCCTCTAGTGATAACTAAATATCTATATAGAGGAATCAGGACCGCCTTCCTCCTGCTGGAGACCCCTCTAGTGATAACTAAATATCTATATAGAGGAATCAGGACCTCCTTCCTCCTGCTGGTGATCCCTCTAGTGATAATAAAGATCTATATAGAGGAATCAGGACCTCCTTCCTCCTGCTGGGGATCCCTCTAGTGATAATAAAGATCTATATAGAGGGATCAGGACCTCCTTCCTCCTGCTGGTTATCACTCTAGTGATAAATAAAGACTATATAGAGGAATCAGGACCTCCTTCCTCCTGCTGGGGACCCTCTGGTGATAATAAAGATCTATATAGAGGAATCAGGACCTCCTTCCTCCTGCTGGGGATCCCTCTAGTGATAATAAAGATCTATATAGAGGAATCGGGACCTCCTTCCTCCTGCTGGAGATCCCTCTAGTGATAAATAAAGATCTATATAGAGGAATCAGGACCTCCTTCCTCCTGCTGGGGACCCTCTGGTGATAATAAAGATCTATATAGAGGGATCAGGACCTCCTTCCTCCTGCTGGGGATCCCTCTAGTGATCGATCTATATAGAGGAATCAGGACCTCCTTCCTCCTGCTGGTGATCTTTCTAGTGATAAATACAGATCTACATAGGGGAATAAGAACCATCAGAGTGAGTGTTGTGTCATCTCTGAGCCAGCATCCCAGTCCAGGAAGTAGATACTGGCCCTGGATAATGCCTGAATAAAGATGGCACTGTCTGGGGAAAAAAAACTAATGAACACGTTGTTGGGGGGAGCACTGTGATCTCTGTGATGGGTAATAAATACCTGGAAGTGTTGCACTGACACATTATTTAACATGCATGCAATCACCATAAACGAATATATCTGATGCTAGGTCCACTTTAAAAGTTCCAGCCCCCGGTATCGAGCAAGCCTGTGACACAGGAGACCCCACTGCCCTACATACGCTTTCCATCCTGTACTATTACATTGGTCTCCGAGGTCTCTAGTTAAAAACACTTTCCTCTGTGAGAATTCACACCCTGAGCCCGTATCGACTCCTAATGGATTTTTACACTTTTAAGTGGTAACAGCTAAATGACTTCTTAATTTGTTATGCAATCAATTATGTATGGCTAAAGGCTTCCATTAGTCAAAGGCAGCGTCAAAACCCGACAAACGTAGTAAGGGTTCATTTCCAAGCCGCACTTTACTCTGGCGTTTCCACTCTGCGTTACATTTTTTAAAAAGGCGAGTGTCCGGCTACTTATAACGAGATTAATATTAATATTTTTTTTCACTGTGTGCCACGTCCGAGCTGCAGGTTTTTAGCATACTTTAATGTGCTCGCCGGTTTAAAACAAAAATAAAAAAGTCCAGGAAGGGTTTTAGAACAAAATCTGCGGAAGTTGGTTGCTTTAAAGACTTTTTACTGTACCCCCTCTATTCCTGACCTTTGACCTCTCTGTGCAGAAACAAAACATAAAAAGAGAAATCCTTTTCTTCAAAACTCTGAAAGTGGCTCCTCCAATCTGTTTGAAAAATTTCACACTCCGCTTTGACAGGTTTGGCGCTGAAAACTGGACAGATCAATCACTTTTAAAGGCTCTAGTTTCAATGGATGGAAAACAGAAGTGGCCCGGTATTTGGGTACCCTTGTGACCGGCCCACCCACAGAGACCGGCACAAACATGGCACTGTTCTGCTGGTCTGCGGGCTTAGATGTCCTATGCAGTTAGTTATTTTTGATGGCCGGCAATACCCATTTCATTTAATTCTTTATTTTGAGCCAACATTTTACAGTAAACATATAACACATATACAATCGAGTAATGATGTCGTACAGGTACAAACGTAAGAAGCATATCTATATCTTCTAGCCCCAGTCGCTTAATTAGCCAAGGATCAAACATGAACAGCATAATATCGTATGCAACATCTGGGCGTTTGGGGTGATTGCAATGCATATCTTGTATGTCTTAGTGTGTAATAAGCAATAGTTTCGATAGGCAGAGGTGGGTAAACCAAGGGGTCCACCTGTCTGCTTCCGGGGACTGAGGGAATGGGGTAGGACATCAAACAACATCAGGACAGAAGAGGGAAGAAGGAGGAGGGATACAAACGAGAGGAAGGGAGGGCAGTACCAGCAAGCAAGTGTGTAAGAGAAGGTATAGGTCACTGGGACGTGGTAGAGCTTGCCAAGAGGGTCACTCACGGGGCGCTCCCTAGTGAGCCATTTAAAGGAGAGAGATCGTACAGAGTATGCTCGGCCCTCAGGGGAATCCATGTACTCCAGCCAGTAAAATCACGTCCTAGAGTAACGTTCCTGCCTGCCTTGAGAGGACAGACTCATGTCTTCCATTACCCTAATCTCCTCCACCCTTCGTATCCACATAGGTATTGTAGGGGAAGAGGGATTCTTCCTCAGTCATGTTTAATAGAAGAAAGGTTAGATGTTTTTCAGAATATATCCAGTATGTTGATCAAGAATCGACCTTTTGAGGTCAGAAAGGGTTTTCCCTTTTAGGGCAAATTGGCCCATTTGACTAAGGCAGTGATTGTCAACTTAAAGAGGAACTTCACCTACCTCCCCCCATCCCGTGTTTTTATTTTAATTCCCCCTTAAACATTTTTAGCTGGGTTAGCTGGAATAAACATACTCACCTGCCCGGCAAATCCAGCATTGTATTCTCTGGTAATCCACCACTCCACTGCCACATGCCTGATCCAACACCGCCATCTTTTTTCCTTTTATTCATCGCCAGGCCCACCTTCCTCCATCAGCAGTGTAGAAGCTAATATACCTCCTGGGGTGTCTGATGTTCATATCTCAGAAGGCTTTAGTAGGAGAGTAATTCCCTCCTAGGTTAAAATGTGGGACAGAGGTGTGCTGGAGAATCTTTTTTCTTTAAAAAGGATTCTGGTGGACCAGCTCACTGATGTCACTGGTTGCCAGGGTGGAATGCCGGCCAGAGCATCCCAGGGTGCTAAAACCTTTAGCAACTTGGACCACCTAGCCAAAAAGAAGGACATAAGGCATACTGCCCCCCAGTGACCCAAAGAGATGCCACCTGTGGCAATAGCCTTAGCCTACCTCATTATAGGGGCAGACCTGATCACTATATGAAATGCTACAGAAGACTAAAGACTTACCAGAGAAACTGGGGAATTTTACATGGCACTCATGGAAATCACTACTAATACAGCCCCCTTCTAAGTCAGTGTCCCCACTATTGACTGCTGTGATCTAATAGCCACATTGCAAACCCCAAAGTGTCACATGTAACCCTCGGGCCCCAGGTTGGGTACCAGGACTTCAAAGCTAAACTCCAGGCCCAAAAACTTTCATTTAATACATTCCTTTTTAGCCTCAGAGGATATAAATCCACATTGTATGCACCAAATGCCTTTTCAAGCCCAAATATTATCTTGTGAAAGCAGCAGTGACATCATCACTGTGCTGCACATAGCCTGTGCAGGGAGCAGAGCTGTGGGAGGGATGAAGCAGGCCCTACCCACTACAGGGAACTACAGGAGGGGGGCGGAGACAAGACCAGTCACCTGCACTAGGAAAGAGAGCAGCAGTGACCGTTCTTTATTACAGGAGGGGGTGGAGACAAGACCAGTCACCCTGCACAAGGAGAGAGAGAGAAGCAGTGACCGGTCTTTATTACAGGAGGGGGCGGAGACAAGACCAGTCACCCTGCACAAGGAGAGAGAGCAGCAGTGACCGGTCTTTATTACAGGAGGGGGCAGAGACAAGACCAGTCACCCTGCACAAGGAGAGAGCAGCAGTGACCGTTCTTTACTATAACAGGGGGCGGAGACAAGACCAGTCACCCTGCACAACTTGAGAGAGCAGCAGTGACCGGTCTTTATCACAGGAAGCTCCAAGTCTTTATTGGTAAACTTGTTACATTTTAATCGTTGTCGATTTTTAATAATGCAGCTGTTTGAAAGTTGTTTTTTTTTTTTTTTTTTAAATGAACATTTCTGGAATTTTCTTTCTGTGACCTGACTGTTATTGGTTAATAGGCCGTGTGAAAGCTTATTTCAGCGTGCACTTTTTCAGTTTAACTCGTTTTGTGACAACTTGTCATTTTTGGCAGCAATTTTAACATTTGTTACAGTATTTAGACTTCAAACTAGTTTCAAAAAATATCCTCTCTGAAAATAACGGCTGGCGCCAAGTTTTTGATGTTAATGCAACTTAAATGGTTTTCGTCATGAAACATGAGAGACAAATAGCACATTAGTCCTTGAAAATAGAGCAAAAGTAGACAAATCCTGAAAATTGCAAAATTGCCTCGCCAGTGACAGGAAAAATGCAGCATGGAGGTTTTATAAACACGCGGCACGTTTACATGAGAAGCCGCAAAGTAGGCCACCTTGAAGCCCGACTCCAGGGTAACTTTTCTTTTTCTAAAAAGACCCCCTAGGCCAGTGGTGGCGAACCTTGGCACTTCAGCTGTGCCAAAACTACAAATCCCAACATGCATCTGCCTCTGGGAGTTATGTCTGTGGCTGTCAGAGCCTTGCAATGCCTCATGGGACTTGTAGTTCCAAAACAGCTGGAGGGCCAATGTTCGCCACCACTGCCCTAGGCTGTAATACTCCCCTCCTCCCTGCAGTACTTCCTTTCTGCCACTAGGTGTCCTCAGTCTATTGGCTTGAATGGTGCCCAGCATAATTCCACCCTGAAGACTGAGGACATACTGTGACTGCATGGCATACCCTCAGGTGGGAGTGGGGGGAGGGGGGGGCGGCAAGGCATAACTGCTAGGAACTACCAACACTGGCATCACCAATTTTTTTCTACTTTTAATGGTGGACTATGTCAATCATTTTTCAATACCACCTGGTGCATAACCGGTGCCCCTTGTCCAGACCTTGACCTCTAGCAGTAGGTAGCAGGAACATTGATTTATGAAGGGGCTGTAATGACAGTGATCTCTAGCATGCTCCTGTAATATCTCCAGACTCATACAACATGTCTCCAGTCTCTAGCCACACCAGTCGCCCATCCAAAGACTCTGATGATATCCTGTGGTATGCTTCCAGTCTCTGGCAATCTTTTGGAGCCCTTCATATAATGAATATAATATGCAGCCCCTTGCTGGTGTCAGGGGACTCATTTGAGCCTTCCATACCTCGTAGGTTGGCCAACACTGCTGTAGACCCTTGTGCTCAACTGTACACGGAGATCCTCATAAAACTAATAAAGCCAAAAATATAGAGCCTTTTAATCCAACTTTTTCAGGCTTGTTGACCTTCATCAGTGCAATTTACAGAAACAGTGGCCTCTATAGAGTATGTCATAGGGAGCAATGAGACGGACACATTGTAGCTTTATTCCTTTTATAACACCGAGAAAGGAATGCTTCCTGTTTTTTTTCCTTTTGAGGAAGCCATCCATAGCCGATGCATCACCATTTAAAGGGATTAAGCCAACCCAAAGTGATATTTCATTTATAGAGTAGGTGCTGGGAGTCATCTACATGCTCCCTATATCTGACAAGTGTTCCAGGTGCCTTCACAGCTTTCTCTCCTTCTGCTGTATTCCACATTGTATACAATTATAGATCCTCTGCACAGCTCCAGTATCCTGCTCTCCTATTAGTCTGAAGTTCTTTTTTAATCATTATGGCCCTGGTGCAGCTTAACTTCGAGGCATCTCAAAACACGTCTCACCTCTTCCTGAAGCTTCTGATGGCGTTTCGACTTCCCAGTGCCGGCGTATTTCAAAGTCTCCCTCCTGTATGCCATAGTTGAGCTCTCAAGATAAATTCTGGTGTCCCTGACATTTGCAGGTATTCGGTGTAGGATTGCTTTCTGATTAATCTGATCTCCTCGGGGGAAATATTTTCACGGCACTTTGAGAGTTTAAAGTAGAAGTAATCCCTGCATACTGTCACCAGAAAAAGATGGTACCTACACAGCCAGCACTATGAGGGAGCATGAGGCTGTTGACTCAGGTGGCATCTCTTTGGGTCAAGTAGGGGGGCGGCAAGCAAAGCGGCATGGCGGCTCAATGTTTGCAGTTGTCTGTTGTCCCTTTTCTGCCCAGAGCTTCTCAGGTTGCCAAGAGCCGGGTGGGGACCATACACATCTCCCAGCCCAACTCCAAGCAACCAGTGACGCTCTGGCCAGCATCCCACTTAGTTCCTAGCAACCAGGGACGTCAGTGAGCTGCGCAGGAAGCCATTGAGATCCATCCCCACACCAACCCCCACAAGCGTTCACCACAAGCACCCCATCCTCCAGTTATTGGTAACCCTCAAGGGCCAGAGTAGAGGAACTTTATATTAAACTGATGGAGATAAATAGATATTGTATGCTCCTTAGAATCTCTTCTAAGGTTCACTTGGGTTTCCTAATCAGGTTGTTCTTTTTTCCCGCAGTCAATCCTGGGCGTGCAGTGCGAGGTCCAGAAGCAACTGAAGGCCTTTGTCACTTTGGAGCGGTTCGGTCCCGTCTACACCTCCCCCATCGCTGGCTGCCACCAAGAGAAGGAGAACAAGAAGTTTGCCACATTCGGTTCCATCTTCGGCAAGGGTGTAAAGTTTGCAATGAAAGATGGCCGCGTCACCACCGACATCATCATCATCGCCAACGAAGACGGGAGACGGATCGCCGCCATCCTAAACAACGCCCAGTATTTGGAGAATTTACATTTCACCATCGACGAGGTCGACACTCATTACTTTGTCAAGCAGGGCCCCTCCGACAACGACCTGTCCATATTGGGACTCAACGGCGGCAGGAGAACCTTGGAAAACGGGGTCAACGTCACCGTGTCGCAAATCAATACAATTCTCGGAACAAGGACCAAACGCTACACGGACGTACAGTTACAATACGGCACCCTGTGCATCAACACCCGCTACGGGACCTCCTTGGACGAGGAGAAGGTCCGCGTGTTGGAACTGGCCCGTCAAAGGGCCATTTCGCAAGCTTGGCTCAAAGAGCAACAAAGACTTCGCGACGGGGAGGAAGGCCTGCGAGCGTGGACTGAGGGCGAAAAGCAGCAGTTATTAAGCACCGGTCGGGTGCAGGGCTACGACGGCTATTATGTCATATCCGTCGAGCAGTACCCCGAACTCTCGGACAGCGCAAACAACATCCACTTTATGAGACAGAGCGAAATGGGCAGAAGGTGACAAAGACAATAAATGAAAACAAAAAAATTGACTTCTTGCCAAAGACAGCTGCTGTGGTGGCCGCCTTCCCGAACTGTGTTGAAATGACCCTTTTTTTAATTTTTTTTTTTAAGAAGACATTTGACCCGAAAACGGTCACAAGGTTGAACCTCTAAACGTTGCAATTTTTTTTTTTTGGGTTGTTTTTATTTTACTTTGCTTTTTTTTATTTGGCCTTCACACGTTTCGGAAACGAGCAGATGGTATTTTGCTATCGTGTGATCACAGTGAACTCGACTGTCTTTTTGTTTTTATTTTCCCTCCAGTGGCGGATCCTAGTGAGGAGAGTCAAAAATATAACGTCAACAGGTACTTTTGAGGGAAATAAAAACATTTTAAAAAATGGAGAGATAAAAAAAAAAACAAATACAGATATCTCTTGAAAAGTTGCGTCATCTAAGATCTTTTTTTTTCCTGACAGGATGGAGGTCAACGCCTTGTATTTTTTTTTTTTGGAAGAGGAAGAAGAACTTCTGAAAGTCTGAAAAATAAAAAACAAAAAACTATTCAGCTCTGTGTCTAAGAACTGAATTTTGCCTTGATTTTAACCAAAACGGTTCATATCATTTACTTTGTCTCATGATACAGTATGTGGGAGGAAGGCGTCTATGTCCCCTTGTCTTGGCTGTGTTAACATTTCAATTTCAATCAATAGTATTC
>NW_017307147.1:342411-350139 GCF_000935625.1 Nanorana parkeri
CAGCCGGGCGATTTCATCTCGGGGGCCCTATGAGGTCACCGGGCGGAATCGACAGACTGTCCCGCTTGTGAATATGGACAGACGAAATGGCCGCGCCCACTGTTGTGCCCGCTTTGTGAGATTGTGTTATATTTTGCTAAAACAGGTTCTTGCCTTCTCAAGTGAGTTGGAAACTGGTGACAAAGTGTGACAGTGATATCCTGTGTATTTTAGGTTGCTTCAGACTCCGCTATAACTGAATGGCTGCATGCAAAGGGGACTTGAAGGCCGAAAGTGGCATGCTTTATATTAAAGGGTCGGGTTCATGTTTTAGTTCTAGGTGGATCCTGGTGGACTGAAACATTCATTGGATCTCTTGGGGATACCATCTGCCATGTTCCTACGGACGATGGCACCTTTTTCCTACCCATTGTACCCATTTACCTACGCATTGTGACTATTATGTCACAATGGGTAGGAAAAAGGTGCCATCGTCCGTAGGAACATGGCAGAGGGTATCCCCAAGAGGTCCAGTGAATGTAACCCATTGTACCTATTGTGGAGGCCTGCAAAGGAATCTTTATTTCCGCAAAACCCTTTTTTGATTGGGGGTCCCTCCACGTATTAACACAGAGGGACCCCTAGTCCCCTCAACCTACAACGTGACAGTAGGACCTCCCTATTAACCTATTATTGGAAGACTGGAATCCAGCCAATGAAATACAAAACCAGTGCATCTGAAGTGTAACTTTACATTTGTTGTACAAAATTTATCTTCTCCTGGTCAATTTTTGCAAAAATTATTCTATAGACCCACCTCCTGCTGCTGCTTCTGGTTAGACACACATAGAGTCCACTTCTAGAGTAGGAGGATCTTCTTGCTCTTGCCACATGATCCCCACCAGCATTCCCAAAAGAGGTAAACTACTAAGAGAGGCAGCAAGCCACTCACATGAGCAGAAAATATTACTAGAGGAGTTCCATAGACAAATAGCATACAGAAATTCCCCTCTGGTATTGTGGTTGCCTTGGTACAAGATATCCCTACTTGAGACAGTTTTTAGAAATCAAAGAAGGCTGCAAATTCAAATGTGAAGGCCATTTTATATATTACAAGAAGCCCATGTACCAGTTATATATATTTTATCTTTTTAACAAAAATGGAATTCCGCTTTAAGAATTTTAAGGGTTTTATTGCAGTACCACATTTCGCCTCCGGAGGCAGTGTAGGTGAAGTCTTTATGTGGTTTTCCATTGGGGCAAAAACAAATGTTATTAGTATATTTTTTTCCAAGTTGAATGTAATACCAAGAAAATACTGCATTATGGCCACTAGATGGAGCTGAGGATCATATGAAAGAAGTATTTCTTCCCTGTGGTCTTCTGCTCCATCTAATGGCCATAATCATAGGAAAGAAGTATTTCCTTCCTATGAACCACAGCTCCACCTAGAGGTCATCATGCTGCATCCTCTTGATTCACTCTAAACGTATAAATAAATTCCATTCTGCCCGGAAAGAAAATGTACTAATAACATTCGCTTTTGCCCCCATTTTACACAGAACAAATATACTTGCAGTGTCGCAGGACCAATGGCCCTGCAAGTTTTTTCTTTTTATAATTACACCCTTAAGGGTTTATGTATAAAGGGTTTACACTAAGCAGATGCCCTTTGCACTGGTCTAGCACCCCTAGAGATAGCATTAATGAGAATAGGAATTTCCTATACTTGTCAGTGTGGCACCAGTACTCCTACATGGTGCTTTTGTGTATAGGAATTTCTTATACTCGTCAGTGTGGCTGTAGCACACCTAGATGGCGCTGGCAAGTCTAGGAATTTCCTATACTCGTTAGCGTGCTACCAATACCCCTACATGGTGCTGATAAATATAGGCATTTCCTATACTGTTTAGAGTGTTACTAGAACCCCGAGATGGTGCTAATGCGTCTAGGAATTGCCTATACTTGTCAGTGCAGCACTAACACCCCTAGATGGTGCGGATGAGTGTAGGAATTTCTTATACTTGTCAATGTGGCACTAGCACCCCTGGATGGCGCCGATGAGTCTAGGAGTTGCCTATAGTCGTCAGTGCAATACTAGCACCCCTAGATGGCGCTGATGAGTATAGGAATTTCCTATATTTGCAGGGCGACACTATCACCCCTAGATGGCGCTGGTGAGTCTAGGAATTGCCTATACTTGTCAGTGAAGCACTAACACCCCTAGATGGCGCTGATGAGTATAGGAATTTGTTATACTTGTCAATGTGGCACTAGCACCCCTAGATGGCGCCGATGAGTCTAGGAGTTGCCTATAGTCGTCATCCGCCCGGCTTATAATTTTTATAAATGAACCCTCAAGTTTCATCTCCACTTAGTTTGGAGCAGTCAGGTGATCCACAAAATAAACTCCTCCCTCTATTCCAGTGATGTCACCCTAAAGCAGTATTGTTTTGCCTCATAGGCCTTGAGTATATGGGTGTTGCTTTCCTGCGTTTGATGTGCATTTGAAGCCCACATCAGACGTAGGTCAGAGGTCAAGCAGGTCCTATTGAAATTAGGAGGTCAAACTCAGCCTTTTTCCTGTTTTTGCATTTGAACCTATGTGTTCGAGTGTGGACGCTGCTCCTTGACATTTAGGAGTCCCCTGAGCACTGGTCCTGATATCCTGTTTTAGGGTGGGGCTCCTTTCCCTTGCAGGGTCCGATGGAGCCACCCTTGAGTACGCTAGTAAGCTGTGTGTGTCTCCACAAATACACAGGCACAGCAAGGAAAACCATAACCCTCCCCATTGCTGTCTCCTCCTCCTTTCTTCTCCAGACTAGTAGATGGACAGCTGCTGGAGACTGTGCTGCCTCTTCTACTTGACAGGAGGTTCAGGGAAGCTGAGCTGAGAGAGCTGGAGCTGTTTGGAAACACTATCACTGGAAGTGTTTGGGCACAAATGTAAAGAAATGCTTTGCTGGACGATGTGTATTTGTTAGCTGTGGATTCAATCTTTAATAAAAGAACGTTTCAGAGTTTAATACGACTTTAGGAACACTTTTTGTTTTTCCCGTCTCCGAACTACATCCCCCTTTTCCTCAGCCCATCGCTTTGATGAACTTTATTTGAATTGAGTCCAGAAGGCTACTGCAGAGGCTGCTAACAGGACGCTCCCCGCCGTCTTTTTGATTTCCTAGAGGCTGATTTCTCAGATAAGGAAGCATCTGATGTGGCCGCGGCACGAGCCGCTGGGTTCAGTTACGCGCGGAGTCTGAGCTTCCTGTAACCAAAGTCGAATATCTCCATCCAGTGATGTCTGTGTAGATAGAAGCGAGAGACGGTTATTTCTTACTGGTTATTCTGTGTCTTGGAAAAAAAAAAAATCTAGAGATGCTATTTTGTAACAAAAATAAAATGAACAAAAAAAAATAGTAATGAGAAAATAAAAATAATTTAATTTAAAAAAAAATGCTGGTTTTCTTTTTTGTGTGTTTTTTGCTTTTTATTTCTGTAAAGTGAAATGTTTGTAGAATGAAAAAGGAAGATTTTGCAGAACATATATTATTTATATATATATATTGTAGGAAAGTCACTGGTCTTTAAACAGTAATGGCAATAAATGCAGCTTTATTGCATCCAACGAAAAAGTAACACAAATAAAAAGGCCTACTCCACCTTAGGAGGCTAACTAGACAGTAGTGTCCCTCACTACGTCCTACTGAGGATTACTGTCACTGATCTGAACAGCGGCGTGTTCGTCTTCAGCTGCCAGTGAAAGCCACCAGCAGAGGATCCCATAGCGACCCAGACGGCCCGCACGGCATCTGGCTGGGCCCCACTGAGCCCTGGGCCCCATATCGGCCGCCAGGGCCGCTATGGTGATTGTTACGCCACTGATTACAGGTATTTATATAGTACCAACAATTTACGCCGCACTTTACATACTTGCACATTGACCAGCCGGCTTTTTTAAACATATTTTAGCGCTCTTTTTAAACGTGTATGCTGTAAGATTATAATAAACCTGGGTTTTACTACGCTATGAGCGTATGTCTTATTTTGATTATTATATGATTGGATATCCCACCGGAGGGACCCCTAAAATACGAGGATATTCCGTTTAAACATCACGGGTAAAACGGGAGACCTTTCCTTCCCTGAAGCCTGATTGAGCGTGGAAACTAAAGACGGAGCTCCAGACTTACCTTGATGAAACGAACGTGTTTAACATCTTCGGATCTGGTGAGTGCATTCCCTTGAGGGGATTTTCTCTGCATTTTTTCTACATTTTTTCTTCATTTTTTCTTCGTTTCTTTTTGGATTTTCGTTGGACACATTATTGCACTGAATTTTCACTGTTGAAGTGTTTTGCGTTTATGGATTTCTAAAGACTTTAGAAAAACTACAAAAGATTTGGACTATTCACATATACATTGATAAAAGTTTAATTTTATTTAATTGTATTTAATTGGTTTACATTGTTTGTTCATTCACTATTTATTAACAAGAATCACCCACACATGACACTTAATTCATAACCTATCACTTTTTATTTGATAAATTCTGATTTGATAATTTATAGACTTTAAATTGTTTGCACAACCATTCACATTGAGTATTTTGAGATACACCCTTTCACTGAAGGTTTGATATATTTTAGATTCTTTAATAGCACTTGTCAAATCTTGATCTTAATGTCTGATTTCTTATATTCACCTTTGAAGGACGGCTAGCGCTGTACGTTTTGAGAAAATACTTGCACATTTACATCAGTCCCTACACTCATGGAGCTTACAGTCTAAGGTCCCTATCTCACATTCATACGTGGGGTCAATTTAGACAGGAGCCAATTAAAAGAGAACTATGGGGGTAACCTTTTTATCCCATAGTTCTCTTTAGGGTCATGGGGAGGACATATACCAACATCCTCTCGTGACCCAAAGCTCAGTATATAGTGAGTTATTTCCCGCTATATACTCAGAGCGCCGCAGCCGGGATGGATCCTGACAATACTGTTGAGACCCACCCAGATGGCTGATTGACAGCTGGCTCTGCCTATCTATAGGCAGAGCTAGCTGTGCCCGCCCCTCTCACCCGTTCGTTCCTCCAGTCAGCGCTGGAGGATCAAAGAGGGGAGAGGGGGAAACCCCTGACAGTCACGGCTCTCTGCAGGGACAGGATCGAGAAGTGAGCGAACGCCGGTATGTGTTCACTCACTTCCCGATCTACTGAGCCGACCTGTGACAGCTTAAATGTCGCAGGTGGTCTCTAACTATGAGGATGAGTGGAAATCATCACCTCACCTCATAGTTCTCCTTGAACCTACCAACATGCCTTTTTAAATAAGATTTTTCCTTTTTCATTACATCTCTTATTTTATACCCCTTAAATGAGAACTATGGGGTTAAGGCTTTTCCCCATAGTTCTCCTTAGTGTAACGGGTGGACACAAACTAGCGTCCTCCCGTCACCCAGAGCTCAGTATATAGGGAGCTGTAGCTCGCAGTATACTGAGACGCCGCAGCTGAAGCGGATCCCGACAATTGGGCCGGGATCCGCCAGCTGCGTGAGTGACAGCTGGCTCTGCCTATCTAGAGGCAGAGCCAGCTGTACCCGCCCCCTCTCCCGTCCGTTCCGCCAGTCAGCGCTGGTGGATCGGAGGGGGGGAATCCAGCCCCCAGAGGTGAGCGAACGCAGGTATGTGTTCGCTCACCTCCCGATCTACTGAGATGACCTGTGACAGTCTCATTGTCACAGGTCGGCTAGAACTATGAGGTGAGTGAAAAGCACTCATCTCATAGTTCTCCTTTAATATCACTGGGTTTCTATTTTTTCAAAGCAGGAAGATCATAGTTGTACATTGCTTCTTGAAAACATCACAGCACCTTTCCTCAGTACTTCTCTCAAGAGCCCTCAACACTGATGCAAGCAGTGGGCTGGCTCATGGGAGAACTTATGTAAATATAATGTCTTGATGGGTGGATGTCAGTCTGGAGGAGTGGGCATTCCTAAGCAGGCTGTATTTGCATGCAGACCGACCTAGGTAATGCCTGCATTTGATGATAAGCATCCATGATTGAAAGAACTGAAAGCCGACCAATGGATGGGGAGGACAGCCTTAGATGATGCTGGATGTCCTCCAGCCAGGAAATGAGGTGGGCTCTATCTGATTTACTGTAGCTTCTAATACACATTGTGAGTGGCTGTGTAAGATGTAATTAGATGTGACATTTCTGGCAGGATCACCAGGTATTTTCTGTACTTCCTGAAAATGTTCTTAGCCTGAAAAAAGAAACCAAACGCAGCCACCACATCTAAGGTCTAAGCTGCAATATATGACATTCTGGTCCTTGGGCTTAGTTATCCTTTAAGCCTTGAAAGTTAATGCAAACAATTCTTACACCTGTCCCGACTTTTGTTGATAACTTACAAACCTTCTGCATGTATAAAAGCAACTGTGGACGAAACTGTGATGCTGCACCACGCTCTAAAGCAGGGGTAGGGAAACTTGCTGCCACACCAGGCAGGAAGGTAACAGAATATAAAATTTGGCAGCTTTCCTCAAAGGCCGTCATTCACACTGCTCAGAGCCGGCCCGTACAGCTCCGTGCTGCGTGCACGGCCGTATGGGGCCGCTCCCGGGAAGGACAAGTGCTGCATGGGATTAGTACGCAGCAGCCTGTTCTTCTCTATGGGAGGACGCAGCTGTCATATAGACACGCAAACTGCACACCCGCACGAATGTGCAGCTCCAGTGAGCATACGGTCGTGTACTCCCATAGAGAAGGACAGGGGCTGCGTACAATCCCACGTAGCACCTGTCCTTCCCGGGAGCGGCCCGATACGGCCGTGCACGCAGCACGGAGCTGTACGGGCCGGCTCTTAGAAGTGTGAATGAGGCCAAAGAGTGAAAGATTCTTTTATTTCTTATTTAGAGCTTCAGCTTAATAATTTTTTAAATATTGTTTTATTGAAATGAAAGAAAAAATGGTGCAAGAAAATATTTACAGAAAAATACATTTACAAAATATACAATAATGACAGTCCAAATAAACAGGATGAAGATGAAAGGTAGTTAGCAAGGTTTTCCTGGTGTTTGGATCCTGTGCAATCCTCTGTAAAGTAAGTTCAATGTGATAGCCACTGGTTCTCCCATAAATGTCTCTTCTAGTATCTGTAGCAGTTTTAATGTCAAATAAGATCTGCCAACTGCTTATAACAGCAGCTTTTTCCGGACCCCTAGAGCAGGAATAGGCAACTTCAGCTGTGGTGTAACTACAAATCCCATGAGGCCTTGCAAGACTCTTGACAGTCAGTCATGTCCCCCAGAGGTAGCTACATGATGGGATTGCCATGACTTCCATGCCATGATATCCAGGAACAGGTACAGGATGGGATTTCCATGACTTCCATGCCATGTCCAGGAGCAGGTACAGGATGGGATTTCCATGACTTCCATGCCAGGATATCCAGGAGCAGGAACATGATGGGATTTCCATGACTTCCATGCCAGGATATCCAGGAGCAGGTACATGATGGGATTTCCATGACTTCCATGCCAGGATATCCATGAGCAGGAACATGATGGGATTTCCATGATATCCAGGAACAGGTACAGGATGGGACTCCCATGACTTCCATGCCAGGATATCTTGGAGCAGGTACAGGATGGGATTTCCATGACTTCCAGGAGCAGGTACATGATGGGATTTGTTGTTTCACCACAGCTGGGGGGGGGGGGGGGGGGGGTTTCGCCCCCCCCCCT
>NW_017307147.1:350174-368487 GCF_000935625.1 Nanorana parkeri
TGTGTGGGTTTTTTTTTCAGCCGCGGCTGGGGGGGGGGGGGCGGAGTTTGCCTACCCCTGCTCTAAAGCATTATTTGGCAAATATTGAAACAGTCCAACTTGCGCTTCCAGGTTTTCAAGAAAGGCAACTCCTAGGTGGTCCTCAGATCCAACTGTCCTTCAGCATTTTGGGTCAGAGGACTGTGATGGTGAAGAAACTAAGAACAAAAGTAGAGAACCATGCGCAAAGTTCAATCTAAACTTCTTCAATGAAGAACCATAAAATGTAACAGAAGTGAAATCGCATTTTGTGAACCTGCGGAGCAGATGTCAACTAACGTGTAGACCCACGTGTAGCTCCCTATCTCACATGCATACATACAGGGGAGATTTAGACAGGAGCCAATTAGTCTTCCAGCATGTCTTTGGAGTGTGGGAGGAAAACAGAGTACCCGGAGGAAACCCTCGCAAGCACAGGGAGACCATGCAAACTCCTTGCAGATGTCCCTCAGCTCCACCTAGTGTCCATAATGAGTTGTGACTCTCGCTTGCATAGCGGTTCACTATGCTAGCCGTCTATAAATCACTTGCATAGTGTGAATGAGCGCAAAATGAAATTGTGGTTGCCAGTGAGTTCAATCAAAAAGGCACTTTGGTAAGTTGAAGAGACTGTGACAGAGACAGGTCTAGCCGATCCAAAGCCACAACCGCATCAGAGGACAAGTTTCCGAGAGACAACAGAAGTGTGTTTGGTGGTTATTTCTACAAACGGTGAACACTTTGAAGAGTCAAAAATTCAGATGAAATTCTGAGATTACATTTTTAGGATTAAATTCCGTGACTTCATTTTAATCTCAAATTGTTTATATGTTTGATTCTTTCATTTGAACGTACAATAAGACATTAGGCTGAGCAGATTTCAATAGAAACCGGAAACAATATAGAAAAAAAACATTTGGCTTGTAGTGTAAGTCTAAAATATTTAATACGTTTTTACATAGAATTTTTTTTTTTTACATCTTATAAGAAAAAAAATCTTAACGTGGTATTTCTAAAGCTTACTGCGCGCAGTTTTGATCAGTCAGATCCATAAATATGTATCGGCAACTGTGTAGTATGAGGGTCACCCTGCTTGGATGGAACTGAACCAATCGTGTCCATCTGTCCACATACTGCCTGGTTGTTGATGGTCGGTGTTGCCTCGTCTTATGTCTGGATAACATAACCTTTCATGTAGATATCCCAGGAGGAATGAAAGGGAGTTCTATAAAGCAGGGGAAGCCAAACACCGGCCCTTCAGCTGTGGTGAAACTACAGATGCCATTATGCCTCTAGGAGTTATGCCTGTGGCTTTCAGAGTCTTGCAATGCCCTATGGGATTTCTAGTTCTTTAACAGCTGGAGGGCTGGAGTTTGCCTACCCCTGCTAAAAAGTGTCATTGAGTGACAGCTCTGGGGTTGCTGACATTACATCCAAGTCGGTGGTGCTCAGCAGAAGTCTAAGGGCTTTTAGATGTCTGCATAAGGGAGCAAAGACCAGTGGCGGAACTACCGCCGGTGCGGGCGGTGCCGCCGCATCGGGGGCCTGAGGCTGTGGGGGGGCCCAGTAGGGTCCGGTCCTGGGCACCCCCACAGCCTCAGTGGGGTCCGGTCCTGCAATATGGGGCATTTACAGACACGCCTCTGTTCTATCATAGTTTGAAACTACGTTAGAATGTGTGACCAGTGACATGGTCACACATTTAAACGTAATCTCGCCTAGTTTTTCGACGGTGGAATAGGTGAAGCATTCCAACGCTTTCTCCGCTGTTCCAGGGCAGATCGGCATCGCAAATCACATGTGCAGGAGAACCGATCTGCCCTGGAACAGCTGATCGGTCCTGAAATGTCACTTCTATCCGACTCTGTGAGTGCGGTGAAACGTGAGATCGCAGTCAGAGAGAAGTGCCCTACACACCTCTCCCTTCTTGACTCTTAGCTACCTGGAATGTTCTGGCTAGCATCCTTATCAGTTGCTGGTGACCAGTGATGTCGCTGCCAGAGTTTTCCTGGTTGCTAAGAGCCGGTGGGGAGATGTGTATGGGAGAGGGTGGGGAGAGACAAAAAGTCAGCTGTCTCCATGTGTTGGCATACTTTCACTGACCCACAGAGTGGCTTCCTTCCCCCCTTCACGTGGCACCTCGGGTATATGCCATATCCTGGATACGCCACTGCAAGGGAGACTTTTACAGGTAAATAACATACATAAAATACATTATATGCACATATAGTCTTATGGGAAGATTGTTCCCGGGACCCTTTGAAGGAAAACTACTAGAGAGTTGGTTTTCTTAGGCTTGTTGCAATTTACAATCAGATCAAATGATACGCTTCTGCTGCTGCGTTTCTCAGCTTTAGCGTTGTAGGAAATTCACTCATTTTGAACACGTTATTTTGAACAATTGAACAATTTTGAACAATTGTCGGTGGCTTCCACAGCTCCAATCTCCAGCTTTCTGCCTTCAGAGTCTGAGCTTTCTGTTTATTACAGGGATTTAAAAGGGAGCAATTTCTTAAAGCTGAAATTTAACCTGCTTGTATCTTCCCGGGTTCCTTGCTTGCAGTGAGCATAGACAGTCGCTCGCTCGGCACCTCCTCCATTCACAAAGCACCTTATATTCTTAAATAAATGAATAGAAGGAGTTCTTTGGAGGAGGGGGCGGATGATGTCAGGATCTACCCTCGAGGTGCAAATTATGTAACAGTCTACCTTTGAGGGGCAGATGTCACAATCTACCTTCGAGGGGCAGATGATGTCACAATCTACCCTCCAATACTGTCTAAGTTTAAAGTTAGAGGAACTTAACCCACCAATTTAATGTCTCCAAAAACAGTTGCTTTAATGCGTGCCAACTGATAAGGTTGCCAGGGTGCTTATTTCAGCTCCCAACCGGACTTTCACGCCCTCCAATGGCTGGTTTCATGGGTGATCACAGCACCATGACAACTGTAATCCAAATAGAGACCAAGATGGCACCTTACGTGGCTGTAAGGTATATGAGGTTGTAGTTCCGCTTTGAAAAAGAGACAGATTTATGTACCTGTCGGAAACGGTTACATGAATTTGTTGCATGGTGATGGTGGACCATGGTCCATACTGGACACTCCATCCCTATTGCCTGTTCAGCCCCCAGGCCACACAGTGTCATTGGTTGCTAGGACGCTATTTACTTCATAACGGCATTGGTTGCTAGGACGCTGTCAGCTGCACAGTGTCATTGGTTGCTAGGACACTATCAGCTACACAGCGTCATCAGTTGCTAAGGGCGCTGTTGGCTACATAGCATAATTGGTTGCTAGGACACTATTGGCTGCGTAGCATCATTGGTTGCTAGAATGGTGTCAGCTGCACAATGTCCTTGGTTGCTAGGATCCTATCAACTGCACAGCATCATTGGTTGCTAGGATAATGTTGGCAGCATAGAGTCATCGGTTACTAGGATCTCCTAGCAACCAATGATGCTGTGCAGACAACCGCATACTATCAACCAAGGAAGCTGTTCCCTCAACAGCATCCTAGCAACCAGTAACAAGTGGGGGAAGAGGGGGTGTCGCACACAAGCATGCCCTGTTTTTTTTCTACCCTGTGGCCCCATTCTGAGCACTCTGGCCTGTCTCTGTACTCAAACTTAGAGTTGGTCTTAATTACCTCCAATTTACATTGAATTTATATGGCCACATGAACATATTTAGTTAATGACATTGACCTCATGTGGCCATATAATGTCAGTTATGTCACCAGCATCCCGCCCCTTTTACATAGTTACATAGTATTTGAGGTTGAATAAAGACATTAGTCCATCAAGTCCAACCTATTAGCATCTCATTCTAGGAGTACCTGTACCCCTGTATATTACGGTCCCTTAGGAAATCGTCCAAAAGTTTCTTGAACAATTCTACACTCTTTGCTGAAATCACCGCCTGTGGCAGTGAGTTCCAGACCCTAACTGATCTTACTGTGAAGAACCCCCTTCGCCCCTTGTGCTGGAATTTTTTTTCCACCAATTGTAGGTGGTGGCCTCTAGTTTTTGTAATGGAGTTAATTTTAAATAGTTTGTCGCTGATGTTGCTGCCACCATTGTACATCTTGTACATGGAAATCATATCCCCCTTAATCTCTTTGTTTACATGCGGCTGTGGGGCGGGGAATTCCCGGATTATATGGAAGGAGTTTGGGGTAAGAACTTTAATTAAAGGCGACCTGTACTGGGGAAAATCTAGAAAATGCTGCTATAGGGCAGTTTAAACATTTCTTTTACAAACATTGCATCATGGATGTCCTTTGTTCTTTAACGGGGTCCATTTATTTGTTTGCAGTGTGTTAACATATGTTGGCTGCCCACGCGTTGGCGCCCCGCATGTTGTGGCCTGTTGAAATAGGCTGCCAGCTCACCCTAACCTGCCAAAAATTGGACCCTTGACCCTTCTTTTGCAATGCAGCTAATGCAATGCGGGTGTGCGGCCTTTGTGCATCGGGTGCCGTTCAATATTAAAGGTGCGGTAACGCGTTCTATGCATTAGTGTGAATGGGCCCTAAAAGGTACAGATGAACCTCTATCCCAAAAAACACAAATAAATTATCTTCCAGCCAGGAAGCGGCGCGCACGCTGTAATCTCTTTTTAAGTCAATTTCACAAGGCCGCTTTCTAACGCAAGCTATTTATCCACCTGTATTAGACATGTAATCCCACATAAATCAAAAATTGAGAGGAGAAAACTAATAAAGTAGCCTTTGAGCCGTGACTTGTAAATGTCAGAATGATAGATGACAGCGCCGTTCATTATGCAGAGTCGGTGCACTTAACATGAAATTTTAGAATCCGACTTTATGTTTGACACAAAACACCTCCCCGCCCTTTCCGCGTACAGATGTCTGGCCTGTTTAAACCCAAATGTAATTGAAACCAAGGCTTAAAGCGGCGGTTATCCGTGCAGGGCGATGGCCGCCATGTTGTGTTTGAAGCACGGCTATTGTTTCTGCAAAATGCATTCTGTCTGCTGAGGTTCTGGTGCAAAGTGTCGACGGGGGCCCTTTAATGGGCTTCTTTTAAATGTCACCAGATGATTCAAATGACATAACGTTATGAAAGGTTCCAAATAACAATATGGGGATAGAAAAAACAAAATGGCAGCCCCTCAAATTGACTGATAACGAGCAAAAGGAAAGGTGCACATGGGCAGGGCAATCTACTGAACAGTACAAGCCTATTTAAACTGTTAGAACATGTTGGGTTAAAGTGTATATGAGGGCAAAATAAGAATAAAAAAAGGAAAAAAAGAATTCGAAAAAATTAAAAAAGAATAAAATTAAGTTTTTAAAAAACGTATGCAGTACAACTCTGCAATGCATGGTTTAGCCCTTCAAATTCAACTCCGGTAGCTGCGCCCAAATGAAATGGCAATGGACCAGTCGCCAGTATTGCCTGTGGTTTCCCTGCAGCTGATCTTTTCCCATTGCTATGTCTTGTTCTGCACTGGGTCTCTGTAAAGAGGCGGCCATGGTGGAAGAGGCAGGGCTTTGCTTCCTCATGTCAGAGCCTCCAGCAAGGAGAACAATGAACAGTACAGTAGTGACATCACCAAACTTCACTTCAAACCTCCTGAGCCCAGCACTCAGAGGCAGCAGGGCCTTAGATCACACACTGCAGATATACAGCTATGAGCCTAGGCACACTCAGATACCAGGAAGAGCACTGCTATTTTCCAGGAGGACTTCCAGGCAAAATGTACATTCCTCAGAGTTTGATTAGCCACAATTAACATTTCTCAATCTCTCTTAAGGTGCCCATACACTGCACGATTCTCGTACGAGAATCGCGGGAATCGTGCAGTGTATGGAAGGCATGCGACCGTTTCTACTGTACGGTCGCACGTCTTCCATCGAACCAGCATGTTTGAAAACCCGCCGGGAATCGTACGATTCTCGGCGAGTTGGTGGCCTGCTGGTTCGACAACTGCCGAACGGGCCGGTGTGCGCACGCGCACACTGCCCGTTTGCAGTCAGCGTAAGCCCGCCCCTCATTACAGTCATCGCAAGCCCGCCCCTCAGGGGGCGTGGCTTGCGATGATCGAGAGTGCAATCTGCCCGTTTTTTAAATCCCTTTACAACCATCGCAAGACTAAGGTCTTGCGATGGTTGTACAGTGTATGGCCACCTTTACATGTCCTTTTCCAGCAGCTACACCCATGGGCTGAGCAAAAATCAAGCTGGCGTGTAACAAGAAGCCATGCTTGGGTCCCTTGACCTCCAGGACCCAACAGCAGTTTCCATTTCTTCTTGATATGTTGTTTCCGGCTTCTGAACATGAGCATGGTGTATTTGGCACATGTGTATCAATGCAATTGATTTCAACTGCATTACACTGTTGAACACACTTTGTAGGAAAGGTCGCGCTGTACTCCAGGACCTTTTTTTTTTTTTTTTTCATTCATTGGGGCCCTAAGTGACTTAGTCTTGAACTCATTCTAACCCGAAACTTTAACACTGACCATGAGCTCAACCCCTAGACCAGGGGTAGGCAACTCCAACCCTCCAGCTTAACTACAAATCCCAATTTCTTCTGCCTCTGGGAGTCATGCCTGTAACTGTCAGACTTGCAGTGCCTCATGAGACTTGTAGTTGCCCAACCCTGCCCTAGACTTAACACTATAGCTAATGCAGTAGCATCACAAGGGGGGTGCGGCCCGCACTCGGGTGACACCATTAGAGGGGTTTTCAGGTGGTGGGGGTCCTCTCCGCACACCTTACAGCAGTCCCGGCCAAATAAGAACGATGGTGCTCGCAATGACTATCACGGATGGCACCGTGCAAAATCCGAAGTAAAAGAAATGGTCACAATTTTACTGCCTTGAAGAAGGGACCCTGTGCGGCCCCGAAACTCTGTTGATTGTAGTGACACAATTGTCCATTAAAAAGGACATATTTATTCTAATCGAGTGCTGGTGACCTGTTTCTTTTACCATTGGAGGGGTGATACCAAAATGATTGACAGTCATTTTGGTGTCACCCCCCTCTGAAAAGTCGGGCAATCGGTCATGGACCGAGCGCCCGACAGTTTCAGGAGAGAGGAGAGGACCCGGCGGCATACTTTATCCCACCGGGTGACTGTCCCCTCCTCACTCTGCCGGCGTCCATCACCAAGATGGCCGACGGCAGGTATCAATAAGATCACCGGGCATGCCCGGTGATGTCATGGCGGGGTGTCACCAGGTAACTGCTACGGGTGACACCCGGCCTCGGGACACCCCTGCCTAATGTAAGGAGCATTTAATTAAACTGCCTCTTACATTTAAAAAAAAAAAAACCTACCCTGAAGCGTAATTGAAATGCTAACCCTCGCTATGTGTGAAAACACTAAGGGGTCTATTTATAAAAAAATAAAAATTGCAAAGCTTTTCTTCCAGCGAAACTGAATTTACATTCGTTAGCTGATAAGTGTAACCATTGCTACTATCGAGCTCCCTGTTGTATCAATGGTTACATTTATCTGCTAATTCCCTCCAGCGATCCCGAGAATTGTTACATTGTATCTCATGTTGCTAAGATGTATTTATTTTTTTATGATCATCAGCTCCACCTAGTGGCCATAATGGGGTATTGTCCCACATTATACCGCCCATACTATTTGAAGAACATTCACCAGAGGAGAAAATAAACTTTAGAACATTTGATTTTGACCCATTCCCCCAACAGCTGGGTAATGTGTACAGAATGAATGTAATACAATCACCACTTTTGGGCCCTTCTATATCACCCTTCCTGATTTGCAGACAGTAACAAGGAGCATACATGTGTGGATCCTCCTCTGCACTTTACTAAAGGCAGCTCTGAGTCATACAAAAATAGGTGAAAATTGACACATTTCTAGATTCCCTGGAGCAGACTTTCTCAACTTTTTTTAACACAGAGGAACCCTTGAAATAACTTTCAGGTCTCCCCTGCGAATAATCACTTTATCTGCAGCTCATACACTAAGACATTAGTGTGAACATTAAGTTGAGATTTAAGGATAAATTTAAAAAAAGCATTGTGAAGTACTTTTTGACACCAAAGGGCTACTAATATTTTTAACACCAATGGGCTACTGCATATGACAACATTTTCCAATATTAATTAAATTAAATATAATAATAGCCATAAAAGAAATGTAGACAGTGAAAATTGTAGTGTTAACTCACATCTATGGTTGGTGCAAATGTGTCCCCTTATATTGGTGGTCAGTGGGAAGAATGCTCCTTACATTGGTGGTCAGTGGGAAGAATGCTCCTTACATTGGAGGTCAGTGGGAAGAATGCTCCTTACATTGGTGGTCAGTGGGAAGAATGCCCCTTACATTGGTGGTCAGTGGGAAGAATGCTCCTTACATTGGAGGTCAGTGGGAAGAATGCTCCTTACATTGGTGGTCAGTGGGAAGAATGCTCCTTACATTGGTGGTCAGTGGGAAGAATGCCCCTTACATTGGTGGTCAGTGGGAAGAATGCTCCTTACATTGGAGGTCAGTGGGATGAATGTTCCTTACATTGGAGGTCAGTGGGAAGAATGCTCCTTACATTGGAGGTCACTGGGAAAAATGCCCCTTACATTGGTGGCCAGTGGGAAGAATGCTCCTTACATTGGAGGTCAGTGGGATGAATGTTCCTTACATTGGAGGTCAGTGGGAAGAATGCTCCTTACATTGGTGGTCAGTGGGAAGAATGCTCCTTACATTGGAGGTCACTGGGAAAAATGCCCCTTACATTGGTGGCCAGTGGGAAGAATGCTCCTTAAACTGCATATGACAACATTTTCCAATATTAATTAAATTAAATATAATAATAGCCATAAAAGAAATGTAGACAGTGAAAATTGTAGTGTTAACTCACATCTATGGTTGGTGCAAATGTGTCCCCTTATATTGGTGGTCAGTGGGAAGAATGCTCCTTACATTGGTGGTCAGTGGGAAGAATGCTCCTTACATTGGAGGTCAGTGGGAAGAATGCTCCTTACATTGGTGGTCAGTGGGAAGAATGCCCCTTACATTGGTGGTCAGTGGGAAGAATGCTCCTTACATTGGAGGTCAGTGGGAAGAATGCTCCTTACATTGGTGGTCAGTGGGAAGAATGCTCCTTACATTGGTGGTCAGTGGGAAGAATGCCCCTTACATTGGTGGTCAGTGGGAAGAATGCTCCTTACATTGGAGGTCAGTGGGATGAATGTTCCTTACATTGGAGGTCAGTGGGAAGAATGCTCCTTACATTGGAGGTCACTGGGAAAAATGCCCCTTACATTGGTGGCCAGTGGGAAGAATGCTCCTTACATTGGAGGTCAGTGGGATGAATGTTCCTTACATTGGAGGTCAGTGGGAAGAATGCTCCTTACATTGGAGGTCACTGGGAAGAATGCCCCTTACATTGGTGGCCAGTGGGAAGAATGCCTCCTTTACCAATAGCTAGAAAAAAACATCGGTGTCAATGGTTACTTATACAAGAGGCAAAAACTACTCGCAGCTCGTAGAACCCCTAGAAAATATATGTATCACAGTGCCATAATGTGCAAGTATGCTGTGCATATCACTTTATAGCAGCACACGGTAGTTTCATTCCATTCTAAAGTGTATCTTAATGCAAGATTTTTTTTTATTTTGCTTAAAGTAAGGGAGGGTTAACACCATTTAGTTTTCTTACTTTCTTTCCCTTCCTCCTTCTCCCTCTCTCTTCCTCTCTCTCCCTCTCCCTTCCTCCCTCTCCCTTCCTCCCTCTCCCTTCCTCTCTCTCCCTCTCCCTTCCTCCCTCTCCCTTCCTCTCTCTCCCTCTCCCTTCCTCCCTCTCCCTTCCTCTCTCTCTCTCCCTCTACCTTCCTCTCTCTCCCTCCTCCTTCCTCTCTCCCTCTCCCTTCCTCTCTCTCCCTCCCCCTTCCTCTCTCTCACTCTCTCTCCCTTACTCTCTCTCCCTCTCCCTTCCTCTCTCTCCATCTCCCTTCCTCTCTCTCCCTTTCTCTCTCTCTCCCTTTCTCTCTCTCCCTTCCTCTCTCTCCCTCTCCCCTCCTCTCTCTCCATCTCCCTTTCTCTCTCTCCCTCCCCCTTCCTTTCTCTCTCTCTCTCTCTCTCCCTTCCTCTCTCTCCATCTCCCTTTCTCTCTCTCCCTCCCCCTTCCTCTCCCTTCCCCTCTCTCTTCCTCCCTCTTTCTTTTTCTTTCTCTCTTTCCCTCTCTTGCTCGCTCTCGCTTCCTCTTTCTTTTTCTCTCTCTCTTCCCCCTCTCTCTTCCTCTCCCTCTTCATTTCACTCTTTCTTTCTCTTCATCTCTCTCTCTCTCGCTCTCTCTCTCTCTCGCTCTCTCTCTCTCTCTGCCTCTCTATCTTTCTCCTTCTCTCTCCTCCCCTCTTTCTTCATTTCGCTCTTTCTCTCGTTTCCACTTTTATTTTTATTTCTCTCTCTCCCCCCCCTCTCTGCTTTTCCCATGCACAGTCCCCCATCATACAATACATATTTTATGAGATTTGGGGGGGCAGTAGGGGGAGGGGGGGGGGTCATGGTGGGGAACAAACATTTCTCTTTACAACCAACCCCATAAGAGCACGTATCATATAAAATTGTCCTCGCCGTCTCACATGTGCTCATGGTTAGGGCTGATTTAAACCTGCTGCTGGCAGCTACAGGTGCAGGCAGCTGTCAGACTCTGGATATTACAGAGGTGCCGCCTGATGGGAAATGACAGCCATCCTTCCAGGTCTGGCCGGGATGCCGCATTCGGCAAATTTGTGCTTTTAATGGAAGAAAGATTGCGGCGTGATCGGCGATGTCGTACCTCACATGTGTTGTTTGAACCCGTTTTATGAGAGGGCATTCCGGTGAATGAGAAGGAGGAAGGTTTTAAATCACCGACTCCATTTGTGACAGGCCAATACAGTCTTTACCTCTCCCCTATGCTTTCCAACACAAGGAGTTATGCGATATTGTACAATCGCACGGAGACAATTAAAAGCTGTTTGATGGCTACGGCCTGAGGCGCATATAGGATTCTGCCGTGACATGAAGCCGTCATTAGACAATGCGGTATAAACCAACAGCAAACTAACAGTTGTACTATATTTATTTGTACTGTACTCATAGTCAGGACCGGATTTCCCACAAGGCCAACCGAGGCCCGGCCTGGGGGCAGCAGGGAGTAGAGGGGCAGCAGAAGTGTGGAATTCCTATCTCCCAACGCCCGGGACATGCAGTTCCGGGCGCGGGTAGGGTGTTGTTTTCTACATGTAGTACTGCTTTGGGCAAGCCGAGCTAAATCTCCACCGGGGAAGCCGCCGTCTGTTTTGTACAAGTGATCTCGGCGATGTTGCCAAGTTCACTTGTGTGCGGCCTGCATACAGGGAGGTGCATTGAGGAACCTGGCCTTGGGGCAGCAGAGAGAGTAAATCCGGCCCTGCTATGTCTTTGTCTGATTGAAACCTTGGACTGAGTCATAGGATAAGAAATGAGTCACTGTGATAAGTCATTCAACTGTAAATTTCATCTTGAGCTACTGAACTCGGTCAACAGGGGGCTTCTTTCAGCCAAACTGAAAAGGAAACATCTTTAAATGTGTAAAAAGGAGAACAGAGCACCACCTACTGGATGTATTAAAAAATAAGAGACTTAGGGGCGGAGGTTGCTGTGCGCGCTCAGTCTGGGACAGCCATCTGAGGAGGACAGACCTGTGTGGGCTAAGACTGTTTGCAACAGAGCTGTGTGGTCGCTTCTGACATATAAGGTCACACACACTCTGTGCAGCGGGGTATAGAGAGAGACTGACCTGGGTCGCTGAATCGGAGAGGACCCGATCGAGTGCCGGAAGGGAGGTCCGGTGACGCGGTTACCGCAAAGGACGTTGAGGCCTAGTCGCACGGCCGAACCAGCCGCCGGAGTGATCCAGCCAGCCCAGCAGAAAGAGAGGGAGCCAGACGGAGCCAAGCGAGACGACAGCGAACATTGTGGATGAGTGAAAACCTCTTGCCGGGGACCCTGACGACTTCCTCCTACTTCGCCTGAACTGAAGAGAGAGAGAGAGGACGTTCAGCTTCTGCTAGCAGTCTTCATATCTTTTCAACTGGCCTGAGGATTGGTGAGAGGCCTTTGGCCACATTGAGAACCTGTTTGCTGTTCATACCTGCATTACAGTAAGGGCCCCAATGCCGGCTAGCTTAGGACACCGCTACTGGCCAGTAGTTTAGGAAGGGTTGGGCATTGCCAAAGAGAAACCTTAAAGGGACATACACCCCATTCAGGGGAGGACATTTAAAGACAGTTGGCCTCGCACGCATCAGTGTTGTCAGCAGATAGCTGCAGTTACTGAGTTGCAGAGCGCCTTAGCCTATTGCTACACATTTGTTTGTGCTCATTGTCATTTCTATTGTATTATAGTTCATCATTCCTGATTTGTCAGTAAATCTGCTATAAGATCAATTTAAGGTGTGTTGGTGTGCTTCGGATCCACGCTTTACATTGGCGCAGGGGGATAGAAATATCCGGTTATTCAGCGGCTCCTTCGGGGGTGAGCGCTACAGCTAAATATTCAAAGGCAGCATTTCACATAAAGTTTGTTTTTAGTTCTGACCATTATAAATACAGATTATATTAAAGGAGAACTATGAGGTTAGGGCTTTTCCCCATTGTTCTCCTTAGGGTAACGGGACGATACAAACTAGCGTCCTCCCGTCACCCTAGGCTCAGTATACCGCGAGCTGTAGCTCACGGTATACTGAGACGCCGCAGCTGAAGCGGATCCCGACAATTATGTCTGGATCCGCCCAGCTGTGTGACTGACAGCTGGCTCTGCCTATCTAGCAGGCGGATCGGAGGGGCAAGTGATGAAATCCAGCCCCTCCCCTGTCACGGCAGAGAGCCTTGACAGGATCGAGAGGTGAGTGAACGCCGGTATGTGTTCGCTCACTTCCCGATCGACTGAGCCGACCTGTGACAGTCTCATTGTCACAGGTCGGCTAGAACTATGAGGTGAGTGAAAAGCACTCGCCTCATAGTTCTCCTTTAAAAGGCATTATACAGTCCCTTTAATGCATATACCCTCCACTTCTCACACTTCTGGTGCAGCAGTATGCAAATACCTTGGGTCAGGTCAAGGTCAGGAAAAGCCTAAAGAGACCCCAACAACACCAATCTTCCAATAAAGTTACATGTGCATTTAATGTATTGTATGCATGTTTTTTTTTACCAGTGAAAGGCTCCCTTGTGTAGACAATCAAAAGATCTATGATTTCTGGTGGGTGTTGCCATCTTGATGTGATGTCAGCAGACCCAGCAGACTCAGACCTGTCACTTAATTGGCCCTCCATAGCCATAGTGTGCAATCTGTGGCCCTTTGGCACTTTTTGTGTTGCCCTCAGGACCCTCGCAGACAGGAATCTGTATTTCATTCTTGCCCTTTAATAGCAGTATGATGTAATGCCTCAGGTAATGTGTCTCCAGTCTAAGATTGTCTCCTTAAGTATGTCCTCCGCTTCCAACACCTCTTATATCATGTTCAGACTCTCTGACCATCTCTTTCAGCATGCCTGTTGTCCTCCACCATATCCTGTTGCATGTCTGCAGTCTCTAAATGTAATGGCATTCACTGATTATTATTTGCGGCCCATTGGTGATGTCAGGGGACACACATGAGGCCCCCCTATATCAAGAAAGTTGATCACCACTGCTCTATAGTATCCCCCTTCACTCCTTCCCCCAGTTGAAAATGTAGGGAGGGGAGGGGTGGAGGAGCTGGGTCATCATAGACAGTAATTAGACACTCCCAAAAGAGAAGAGGACGATGACATTGCAGGAGGGATGAGGCTGGGCCAGGGAATTGACTCTCCTGTGGTAGTCACAGTTCCAAGGCACATTTGCTTTGTGAATAATAAATTGTTTATGGAAAGGAACCAAGAGTGAACTAATTAAAAGGCATGTTGTGGGTTTTTTTGTGTTGTTACCATTGCTATAGTGTGACCCATGTTTCTCAAAAACTGCGCGAAAGCTACAGCAAGCAGAATTTTTTTAATATGCCCCGCACTGTAAATGAAAAACATGCAATGTGAAGAGTTTATAAATCCTGTGATCTTGGGGTGCTTTGAACATGTGTTTTATTGCAGTTGCTGATTTGAAGGGGTCATTAGAGGGTTGCTAGTATTTTTTTTATCCAAGTCACAAGTCACATTCTTTTCCATATTGGGTTTTTATTTTGGGAACAAGTGGAGCATGCGGGCAACATTGGCCACTGAGAGTAAAGCTGGCCATACACTTGCCATGTTTTCTCGATTTCCCAATCCACGCTAAGCAGTGTAAATGGGGGAATCTCACCCCATTGGGCTATTGTACTCTGACAGGGTCAGGTGTGCCACTTTTAGAAGACCCGAACAGCGACTGCAACTTATTGGCTGCAGTTATTATTTGTCATAGATTTTTTTGGGACTGGCTCCTTCAACAAAAGCAGATTTAAATATCAAACTGGGGGTTCCCAACGGGGGCCACATACTGGTCAAATTTTGGCTTGAGTCAGCATGACTTGGCCAAAATTCGACCAGTGTACGGCCAGCTACATGGCCATCTGTCTAAGGCATGTTTCATGGTAATCAAATCATATGTGCATCAATGGAGCTCATAAAACCCCCAAAACTGTATCTCAGTAGACCTTATTAGCAAACACGGCACACTAATAGAAATCAGATATCTGATGAAGAGCTGTGCTGAGTATTTCTTACTTTTTATGCAATAACTGCTGATTTCCAAATCTCATGGATGTTTATTTCATTTTTATTGAGATAACAGTCTGAGGAGATGTCCCCTCATTTTGGGGAGATTTCTTGTCACTCTTTGTTCGGTCTCTAGGACAGGAAAAGAAAATAAACCAAACCCTATCCAAAAATTAAAGGTTTTGGCTTTAGTTAAGGGGCCATTCACTTGCCATTAAAGGAGAACGATGAGGGGGGTGCTTTTCACTCACCTCATAGTTCTAGCCGACCTGTGACAATGAGACTGTCACAGGTCGGCTCAGTAGATCGGGAGGTGAGCGAACACATACCGGCGTTCGCTCACCTCTCGATCCTGTCACGGCTCTCTGCCGTGACAGGGGAGGGGTCTGGATTACCCCCTCCCCGCTCCAATCCTCCAGCGCTGACTGGCGGAATGGACGGAGGAGGGGGTGCAGAGCCAGCTGTCACTCACGCATCTGGGCGGATCCAGACATAATTGTCGGGATCCACTTCAGCTGCAGCGTCTCAGTATACCGAGAGCTGTAGCCCCCTATATACTGAGCTTAGGGTGACGGGAGGACGCTAGTTTGTGTCCTCCCGTTACCCTAAGGAGAACTATGGGGAAAAGCCCTGACCCCATAGTTCTCGTTTAAACCTTTTGGAACTCCAGTGATGAGATCACCACATCTGAGATCCTAGCTCCACCCATCTCCTGACATTATAAATTGTTGGGCTCACTGTTAGTGTTTGATGGTCCAAAAGTTGATTTTTTAAGAAGTTAGGATTTCATGACTGGAGTCCTCAGACAATACTATAAGCCAGGGAGCTCGTTTTTCTTACTGCCATTGACCAGAAACTGGAAAATCGAATTTGGTTGGAGTAACCCTTTAAATCTGGACAATTCGACTGAGTTTGATTCTTTAGGGAAGAGATACAGACTGTCGAGTCTTTTCTGCTTAATTCAAAAAGTTGCAAATTTGGATACCTGTGATGTCTTCTATGGCTGCCTGTCAGAGATAAATAGTAGTCACAGCTGATTGGTCGATGTGAGCCATGAGTTCTTGTGTCTTGTTAAGCAACGTTCTACTTAAAATTCAACTCCATCCCAATTGAAGATTTTTTTCTTCTTTGGGTGAAGTGAGCGGGGTTGGAGTTTATTCAGGGGACCTGAGTGAGAAGATGTCACCTGACAATTCACTTGACAGGTCAAGCTTGAATTTTTAGCTACGTTACCATTGTCGGTAAGGAAATCTGTCATGTGATTGATATACATACACTGTCATTATTATTATTATTCAGGATTTATAAAGCGGCAATAGTTTGCACAGCGCTTTACAATATAAGGAAGACATTACAGTCACAATACAATTCAAGACAAGATGGTAAGGAGGGCCCTGCCCGTGAGGGCTTACAATCTAAGAGAGAGGGGCCAGTGATACATGAGGAGGTAGCTGTGCGGGGATGATTATTTGAGAAAGTGATAGTTCAGTGGTTAGGTTGAGGTGGGATAGGCTTCTCTGAAGAGATGAGTCTTAAGGCCTGGTTCACACCTGAACGTTTTGTAGCGCGTTCAACGCTCGACGAACGCTCTACAAAACGCTCAAACATCTAAATCCCATTATATTCAATGGGTCTGGTTCACACCTTGCCGTATTTCCGCCCGTCCGAACGCGTTACAAAACGGCCTACGCCCTAAGAAGTACATGTACTTCTTTGGGGCGATTTGGTCTCGCTTTTCCATTTGGATACAGCCAAGTAGCCCTCGGAAACGGACGTTTGTCGCGTTTTTTTTACCGCCAATCGCGGTAAAAACGAGCGACGCGAAACACGCGACAAACGCGCATATTCAATATGCCTAGGTGTGAACCCAGCCTAAAGGCAGTCAGTGTGGGAGATAGACGTACAGGTTGGGGTAGAGAGTTCCATAGGATGGGAGACACTCTAGTGAAGTCCTGGAGGCGAGCATGGGAGGAGTTGACGAGGGAGCTGGAAAGCAGGAGGTCTTGTGAAAAGCGGAGGGGACGGTTAGGGTGGTACTTTGAGACCAGGTTGGAGATATAGCCGGGGCCAGAGTTGTGGCTTTGTACGCGGTTGTTAATATTTTACATTTTATCCTTTGGGCTATAGGAAGCCAGTGCAGGGATTGACAGAGGGGGGATGCAGATACTGAGCGGTTGGTTAGGTGAATGCTGACTTTCATCTGAAAATACTCCCTAGATCTCCCTTCTGGCTTTAGTAACGTCTGACTTACCAACCTAGGACAGGTATGAATACCACAAGGAATTTAGAATTCTTGATCCCTTTATTGGTTCCTGAACAAAGATCCTAAAAGTAATAAAGCCTGAAAGTATCTATAAGAGACAGGCAGCTATCATTTTCGAGAGAGAAGCTCAATGACGGCCTACATATACTACATGGCCAAAGGTATGTGGACACCACTCTAAATGATAGAGCTTAGGTGTTTTCAGTGCAGAGTAGCGTTATTGGTACAAAGGCATGTTAGAGAATTTTGGACTTCCAACCTTGTGGTAACAGTTTGGTGAAGGCCCTTTTCCGACTGTCCCTTATGTACAAAGCCAGTTCCATAAAGGAACTGGTTTGAGGAGTTTGGTGTGAAGGAACTATTGTAGTCTGCACAGAGCCTGGCCTCAACCCTACTGAACACCTTTGGGATGAGTTGGAACACCAAAGCCAGGTCTTCTCATCCAACATCAGTACCTGACCTCACAAATGTTCTTGTGGCCAACTGGGCTAAAATTCCCACAGACGCACTCAAAGTATTGTGGAAAGCCTTCCCAGAAGAGTGAGGCTGTTATCATCACAAAGGGTACCACAGGAGCAACTCCAAAATGATGTCCACATACAGTAAATCATATAGGTGTGATGGTCATTTGTCCACAAACATTCGGCTATGTAGTGTAGTTCTCTCACATCAGGTATCCTTTAAAATAGATGTAGAAGATGTGTATCAATTCTTCCTTTTTTGTTATTTTTTGCTTAAGATAATGCTTGTTATTGCTCGTTTTCCCTCTTTTATTATCCTTTGTTGCACCTCACTGCTACTGGTCTTATTTAGCCTGTTTCACCTCCTGTCTACATGCACTCTAGTGTTGCAGAGCATTGCTCAGGACCAGCTTCTTAATGTTGACAACTGCTGATGGCTGTTTATAGCCTCCACTGGATGTCCATGTAACAGGGTGACAACACACAAGAGCAATTAGTAGACGGGGACAAAGAGTTGTCACCTCATAACAGGAAGTGCCTGAACAAGGACTTTCATGAAAGGATCACTAGATCATTTTTTTAAAGAAAGCTGCAGATTCAAATTTTGAATTTGCTTTAACCTGTTAAATATATTAGTAATTGGGTTGACATCTACTTTAAAGTCACTATTCCGTGTACCCCCTAGTGTGCTCTTCATAGTAAAATATGGAGAACTTGCTCTAGCCAGCGTCAATAGTAGCTTGGCTGAAAAGCCAGTCTAAATCGGTCACTGCTGTGATCAGGGCCGGATTTTCTCTCTCTGCTGCCCCAAGGCCAGGTTCCTCAATGCGCCCCCCTGCCCACCAACCCCCCCAGGGAGAATGGCAAACCTCCCCAA
>NW_017307147.1:368723-389888 GCF_000935625.1 Nanorana parkeri
CCCCCATGGACCTGCAGGCTGCATACAAGTGATCTCTGCGACATCGCCAAGATCAATTGTACAAAACAAGCGGCGGCTTCCCCGCTGTACATTTAGCTCTGCTTGCCCAAAGCAGGGCTAAATGTAAAAAACAACTACCTGCCCGGGAGCTGCATGTCCTGGGCGTCGGGAGATAGGAATTCCACACCCTGCTGCCCCTCTACTCCCTGCTGCCCCGAGGCCAGGCCTTGGTTGGCCTTGTGGGGAATCCGGCCCTGGGTGTGATGTTGGAGACCCCAGACAGCAATGAAGAACTGGAGATGAATCGTACTTTTCCACTACTCCACTCACAGCCACAAAATATGTATCGGGCTGAGTTGCCCTTTAAGCCTTCAGCATTGTCACAGTGTTTACGGTGATATGCGGACAGCTCAGGGGCAAAATATTGCACTAGAAGTATCAATGGATAAC
The DNA here is from genome assembly GCF_000935625.1 of Nanorana parkeri. Taxonomy (NCBI): domain Eukaryota; kingdom Metazoa; phylum Chordata; class Amphibia; order Anura; family Dicroglossidae; genus Nanorana; species Nanorana parkeri. The sequence goes on from NW_017307147.1 coordinate 369,174, forward strand.
GCTGTCACTCTTCCCATCCGTTATTATCATGGCCAGATCCAAAGTGTTTCATTAGCCCGTCCTTGTCTCTCACCTTGACATTGCTCTGATGATACCTGTCAGTGATTTGTATTTTTTAGGTTTCTGAAAGTACTTTTGTTGGGGGAGGGGGGGAGAATTCTCGCCATTGTGTGTTTCTAATGCTGTATCCTGGAGGGTGTAAATAGAACAAAGCTGGCATACGTTATGCCGTAATGTATACACTGTTGCGTATGAATGGGGTGCTATGTTGGTGCCCGAATGTTACTGTAATGTAATTGTTTACTATGCAAAATGAATAAAAAGATTTAAAAAAAAAAAAAAAAAAATAGAACAAAGCTGTACATGGGTGCCGATGTAGATAACATTCTAGAACAAAAGAAAAAAAATGACCCTGTGTAGCCTTTGGTGACAAATAAAAGATATTTTGTGATTAATGGTTTTCGCTTGTCTATTGATTTGGGATTTTAGTTCCATCTAAAGAATACTTTTTATTAGGGGTGCACCGATACCACTTTTTTAGGACCGAGTACGAGTACCGATACTTTTGATCAAGTACTCGCAGATACCAATTACCGATACTTTTTCTTAAAGGGACAGGTCACATTTTTTCTAAAGCAATACAAACTAATGCTTTAAGGTCGCTTTCTTAATAATATGATTCATGAGATGACGAGGGAGCATGACGCCAGGCTTCCCGGCCAATCAGAATGCCAGGCGCTGCGTCATTCTGAGGGAGCATGACGCTGCTTCCTTGAGCCGTTTCCTGGCCAATCAGGAAACCGGGCAGCGTGTAATTGCCTTGCGGCAGAACCGCCCCTGTCTGTCCGTAAACGATGCCCCCATAAGATGCCAGTATGCCACAGGACCCCAGATATGTACTATACAAAGCAGTATCCATATACCTTGCCGCAATCTTTACCGTATATCCCAAAAGTAACGGGGATCTGCCATTCACCCATCAGCAATGTTCCCATGCAGCGGCGTAACAATCACCATAGCGACCCAGGCGGCTGCTATGGGGCCACGGGGCACAGGGGGGCCCGGCCAGGACATCCCCTGATGCCGTGCGGGCCGCCTGGGTCGCTACGGCATTTCAGGCTGCTGGAATTCCCTTTGCAAAGTGATCAGCATGTGTACCTTTACTAGAGTCACCCCCACTGCGTTCAGTATATTGTTTGCTTTTTATTTTACACACCTTGATTTGTATTGCTCTCCACATTTGCATGCAGGCCAAGCTGTCCAGAAAATGTCACATTTACAGGTGTTGAAGAAAATCAATTTATTTGTAACTCTTTCTCCCGGGACTATTCCTCCCCCCAGTCATGTAGCCCCTCCGCTCAGTCTCTCCGGGTCTGTCTACAGTTGCTGTAACTGCTTAAAAATCATCATCTGGAGTCCGTCGCTTCACTAAAGTCCATTTGCTTATCTGCGGAGTGCGGACACTCAGACATAACCTCTCCTGCTTTCTTCCTCATCGGGGGACATTTATTTTTTTTCAGGGTTAGTTGGGCTCGTTCAGCGAGCTGCAAAGCAGTCTGGGGAGGTGAAGTTACTAAGCTAATGAAATAATTTGCAAACATGTTTCACCCAATTAACGCTCATTAATGCAGATCTGTTTTTCTCGTGAAATTAGTCCCAGCGCGTCCTTTGTGTGTGTATGGAGCTCGATCGGGAGCTAAGCGGCGTGGAGCGTTATGCTCCGTGTTTAACCAAGAGGCAAATTCTCTTCTAAGTGCACACACCAGCGCCTCTTCATTATCAGCACCGCTGTGCTGGAGCGACCTGCGAACAGGTGCGAGGCGGCAGGCAGGAACAGAGATTAACGCCGTTAACCTCTCGAAGACTCCTCCTGTGCTAACTCTATCGTCAGCGGGATAGAAGAACACCATTATTTAATAATTCCGCTGAAGCTAGCGAAGTGCCAGAATTCACCTTTTTATTTTTTATTATTTTAGGTATACAGTTGAATGCTTAAAGGGAAATTATCATGATGTTTTTTTGGCAATTTTATTTATAAACTTTTTTAAATTTACAAGCTGATCTTTTATATAATTTTTGATATTTTTAAAAATATTTTTATTTTATTTTTGATATTTTTATTTTTATATCATTTTTATATTTTCATACAATTTTTATCTTCATTTTAAATTTTGGGTACAATGTTTATATTTGTAATTTGTTATATCATTTTTATTTTATTTTTGATATTTTTATATCATTTTTATATTTTCATACAATTTTTATTTTTCATTTTTGTCATTTTAATTTTTGGATACAATGTTTATATTTTTAATATGTTATATAATTTTTATTTTATTTTTTTATATCATTTTTATATAATTATTTTATTCTTCTATGAAATAGTTATTTTTTTTACAAACAGACATTTTATATCAAAAGCTAATTTCAGGTAATGGTTACAGCCAAAGTATAAGTGCTTTCTGCTTAAAGGTGACCATACACTTTTGTCTTGCGATGGTTGTAAAGTACTTAAAAAAACGTACGATCTGCCCATCTTGGACAGGCAGATCGTACTTGCGGTCATCGCAAGCCCGGCCCCCTGAGGGGCGGGCTTACGATGACTGCAATGAGGGGCGGGCTTAAGATGACTGCAAACGGGCTGTGTGCGCGTGCGCACAGCGGCCCGTTCGGCAGTTGTTGAACCAGCAGGCCACTAACTCGCCGAGAATCGTACGATTCGGGTTTTCTAGCCTGCTGGTTCGACGGAAGACGTGCGACCGTACAGTAGAAACGGTCGCACGTCTTCCACACACTGCACGATTATCGTACGATCGCGGGATTTCCCGCTATTCTCGTATGAGAATCGTGCAGTGTATGGGCACCTTTATGAGGACCTTTACCCCCATTCACTAAAAATCACTTCAGCGTGCAGCTCTGCATGCTGATATGAAATCATCTTACATTTGTTAGTTAAACAAACCTAATTTTATTTTACTTACAATTATTGTTTTCCCACTCCCTGGTCCTCTTGGGCATTAGTGATGTAATCGTGCCCAAGCTTTGCATCCTGGGAAGGTTATATCAGCAGAGCACTGCTGGGAAATCTCATCTGTAATCTCACAAGATCTCAGGGAAAGGCATTTTCCTCCCCTGAGATGATGTGCAGGATCACATGTCCTAGTCACATGTGCCAGAGTTCCAGGAAGTAAAGGGAGATATATTAATCTGCCCTTAGTAAAAATGGCCGCTGTAAGCAGAAAGCAGAATGTAAGCTATCAGGTGCCGGCCAATAGGAAACAGTTGGGCAGAGCTAGCTGTCACCGCTAGCTCCACCGAATTGCTTTTCTGTTGCCGGCATCTGTCAGATGCTTCATTATGCAGCGGTCGGGTCGGCATGTGGCTTTTTTTTTTTCTTTAAAATATTTTTTTGCTTGTTTTAAATTCCTATTTTTTTAAACTTTTAAAATAATTTTTCAACTTTTCCATTCTTTTCACTTATTTTCTATTCTGCATTCAGCTATTCACTCACTGCCGTTCGACCCCTATGAGAATAGGGCGAATGGCAGCGAGAAAGCTGGTGAAGCTTTGGCTTTGGCTCAGCCAAATGTTAGCAAGCACAAATGTGCCTTCGTTCCAGGTGAGGGCGATCGCGCTGTGGGCGGGGGGTTAGGGGGTGGCGTGGCGTGATTTCAATGCACTGCCATGCTCTGTGCTACCTCTTCTTCTGAAAGAACACATAAGGGTGATTCTAGACTCTTGCCTGCAGTTGTTCAACTCTAGTGCCGGTGTTCTGTCGAAAGTTCCAACTTGTTGACCTTTCCAACTGGTGACGTCGCATCCGGTAACTGCCAGTAGATCTACAGCGCATGGTGCAAGTGCGCATGCCCAGGAAATCCTTGTCGAACCGTCTAACTATTGCCACAGCGCCTGCGCGGCTATCCACTTCTATAACCTACTATAATTATATTTGACTAGGTTATAGAAGCCGATGAGCCCATAGCCGTGCAGGCGCAGTGGCTATTGCTCATTGGATTCTATAACCTAGTCAAAGGTTATATTATGTTACAGTGCCTGCACGGCCACATGATTCTTTCTAATACTACAGTTACCACTGCGCCTGCGCGGCTATCGTCTTCTATAACCTAGGACAAATATAGGTTTGTACTAGGTTATAGAATCCGATGAGCCGCGCAGGCGCAGTGGCAATAGTTAGACAGTTCGACAAAGATTTTCTGCCCATGCGCGCTAGCTCCATCTGCTATACATCTCCTACTGGCAGTCACCGGCGTTGAACATTACAGATGAGACCCACCCGTGTCCTACAGAATGTTGTACATTAAGCCACCTTGAAATGAGCAGCACAGCAGCGCCAATCTGTTAGCGGTCCGGGGTCTCTCCATGCCACAATATCTGCCAGACCAGATCTGGGAGTCATTAGACCTCATTTGGAAAGATGGTATCAATAATGCGCTTGGCTCCGTCTCCCCGCGGTTGAGAACCACTGATCTAGCAATAGGGGATGGAGGGGTGGCCTATGGGTGACATTTATCCTACAGATGGATAGACAAAGCACATGTTTGCTTTAAGAGTGATTACATTTTTTTTAAATAAAAAAAATAGTAACTCGTAAATTAATTCCGGGGGGAAAAAAAGAAAAAAGAACAAAAGAAAACAAAGACAACCAAAAAAAAAAAAGAATGAGAAAAAAAAATGATGAAATACATGCTTTATGTTTAGTTAATCGTTCCTCATTGCCGACGTTGAGCTTCGAGAACTGAAGTCCACAAAGGTGCCTCTTATTAAATGTTTTTTTTGTAACATAAAAATGTAAAACAATAAAAACATACATTTAGAAATTCTTTCAGCCGAGCATTAGCCGTCTTGCTTGTCGGCTGGAAATCGCCCTTTAATTGGCTCCGAGTTCACACGCTTTTCCCCAACAACAAATGCATCCTGTAACTGGAAACAATAAGATACGTCGATGTAACAATTAATAAAACAAATGGCTTTGACTAGCGGGACCCGCCTGCGCACTGCGACAAGGAATGGTAAGCAGAACCATCTGGGCGCGCAGAGGAGACAACGTTTAATAACACAGAAATTAGAGGAATAAAGTCTTCGTCAGTAAATCCATCTGGAGCAGAGAGAGCTGAACAGGGTCCAAATCAGCTTTCTGGCAAATCTCTTTGACACAAAACTCATACAAATAATAAGCAGAAAGCGGCAATTTAAAGCTGTCGTTTTTCGTTTTTTTTCTTTAAATGCAAGACAGATCATCAAGGCAGCGGCTAGGAATAAATCGCTATATCAATTTATAATAATGACTTGATACAGAGGGCTTGACAACATGTGGTATGGATAATAATTTAATTCTGGCATAAAGGGGCCAGCCAACATTTTTATTTTTCCCTTTAGTGGTTATCTAGATTAAATCTTTGGGTCTGGGTACAAATGTATTATTGGTATAATTTTATCTAGTTACCAGCAAGATCTACAGCCGTGTAAAGATGTGTGTTCGCTCCACGCTGCCCCCTGGGGGAGAAGGGTGACGTGTGCATAATTTTTTTTTTTTTAATATCAAATGAATATATTATTTGATGCAATCTAAAAGAACTTTAAAGCTAAAAAAAATGTATTCCACTATATTCCTCAACAGCCACAAAGGATATAAATCCACTTTGTGATCACCAAACGAACCTTGTAAGTGTAGTGGTGTTATTATCATTGTACTGTGCAGAGACAACAGGCTCCACCCACTTCAGCCTGTCTGCAGAAAACTACAGGAGGGGGCAGAGACAAGGCCAGTCACCCTGCACACGGAGAGAGCAGCGTCTTTATTACAGGAGGGGGCGGAGACAAGACCAGTCACCCTGCACCACTGGCGTCACAAGGGGGCTGCGGCCTGCACCCAGGTGACACTATTGGAGGGGTGACACCAAAATGACTCACAGTCATGTTGGTGTCACCCCCTCTGAAAAGTAGGGTGCTTGGTCATGGACTGAACGCCCAACAGTATCAGGAGAGAGGAGGGGACCCGGCGGCATACCTTATCCCGTCGGGTGACTCTCTGCCGGCGTCCATCACCATGATGGCCGCCGGCAGGTATCAGAAGATTGCCGCGCGTGATGACGTCATCACACACGCAAGCGGTGACGTCTCGGCAGGGTAACACCCGGTAACCGCGCTGGGTTTCGCCCAGCCTCGGGACGCCCCTGCCCTGCACAAGGAGAGAGAACAGCAGTGACCTTGCAGAGCGAAAAAAAAGTCAGCTGTCTCTGTGGGTCAGCAATTTTTCGCCGGCCTGCGGAGCAGCAACCCAACTTCAAGTGGCGCCCAGGGCATGCCATATGTGCCATGCCCTGATTATGCCACTGAGGAGAATTAGTACTTTCCAGGTAATAGCTTGTAATGAAGGTAAGATTGTGTGTGCTTTCAGTTCAGCTCACAGCCCAAAGGAAGTGACAAGGACTCTGCATTGCTGGCAAAATCAACCAGTATTTTCTGTACCTGCAAACAATATTTCTACCTGGGAAAAACTGATGCAGCCACCACATCCAAGGACTGGTAAGCTGTAATATATTATGTTTTTGTTCTTGGGTTTAGATATATCTTTAATGAATACCCCTGAGGTCCTGAGATGTTGATTATTGTAGAAATTGCAAAAGTTTGGTGAAGGCCCTTTTCTGTTCCAGCATGACTGTGTCCGTGTGCACAAAGCCAACACCATAAGGACATGGTTTTGGTGTGGAGGATCTTGAGTGGCCTGCACAGAGACCTGACCTCAACTCTACTAAGCACTTTTGGGATAAATCAGAACACCGATCACAAGCCAGGTCTTCTCATCCAACATTAGAACCTAAACTCAACCCTTCTAAACATCTTTAGGATGCATTGGAATGCTAGTTGTCAGCCAGGTCTTCCTACCCGAAATCAGTACCTGATCTCAACCCTAATGAACACCTTTTAGATGAATTGGAACATCAATTACAAGCCAGCTTTCCTTGTCGAACTTAAGTACCTGACCTCAACCCTACTGAATAGCTTTAGGATAAATTGGAGTATCGATTACAGACCAGGTCTTCTCATCGAACATTAGTACCTGACCTCAACTCTTAAGAGAAAACCATTGAAAAAAATTGGAATGCCAGTTGTGAGCCAAGTCTTCTCATCCAACATCAGGACCTGGCCTCCACCCTACTGAATACCTTGAGGATAAATTGGAACACCGATTACAGGACTGGTTTCCTTGTTCAACATTAGTACCTGACCTCAACCCTCACGGGAAAACCATTTGGGAAAAATTGGAATGCCAGTTGTGAGCAGGGTCTTCTTATCCAACATCAGAACCTAACCTCAACCCTACTGAATGCCTTTGGGATGAAAAGGAACGAGTACCAGCCAGGTCTTCTTAGCCACCATAAGTACCTGATGTCACAAATGTTCTTTTGGCTAAATGGGCACAAATTCCTCCAGACACCCTCACAGAAGAGTGGAGGCTCTTTTAGCCACAAATGCGGCTCCATATTTCTGTTCATGATTTTGGAATGGGATGTCCAACAAGCTTATATAGAAGTCCACAACCTTTAGGTGTGTGTGTGTGTGTGTGTGTGTGTGTGTATATATATACCGTGTTTCCCCGAAAATAGGACACTGTCTTGTATTTGTTTTGGCTCAAAAAAACACACTAGGTCTTATTTTTGGGGTAGGACTTATTTTTTTTAATGTACAACAATCCACACTTATTACCAGTAGAAGACTTACAAGACAGGAGTGAGTGGCAAAGTTAAGAAAAGGGTGATCAGGGAAATCAGGGGTGTCGTACCTTTCCAAGAGCAATTTGCTAACCAATCGCTGGCCAGAATGAGCAAAGCTTTCACTATCAATTCCTTTACAGGCGGAGTGCATTTGGTATCACTCCGCCTGTGACAGGAGCCGGCGCTATAGAGGAAGCATCGGCTTATGCGGCTCTGCTCCCTCCGCTGCCGCCTCGCTTCTTCTAGCGCTGGCTTCGTGGGCACCGCTGATTCTCTCCCGCGACTCCTCAAGTTCCCCCTTTTGCCACCACCAGCCCTGGGAATGGTCACAACTAGGTCTTATTTTCGGGGTAGGTCTTATATTTTAGCAATTCCCAAAAATAGTACTAGGTCTTATTTTCGGGGTAGGTCTTATTTTCAGGGAAACAGAATTTGGGCGAGTAATCATACTCACCCAAATGCTCCGATACTTATCCCGATACCGGAACTTCTTGTCAGAGGAGATCTCCCTCTGATCGGAAGTGCCACGAGGGAGCATGGAGCCGACTTCCAGGCCAATCGAGATACCGGGTGGCACATCATGTACCGCCACCAGGCTTCCTGAAAATCCGGGCCCACGGAAGCTGGTATCAGTATTCTGTATCAGCGAGTATCGAAGAAAAAATATTGGACTCGTACTCGATACCGAAAAAAAGCTATTCGTGCATCCCTAATATATACAGTATATGTGATATTGTTCCCCGTCGTGCATACAGTGTAGATCCCCTTTAAAACCCATCGTAGCAATATTACATACGTCCATAACAAATAGCAATTATTGTAACTCCAATTACCCCCGCCTCCCTTCCCCCAACCCACACAGCATCTCCAACGGTCTCAATGCAGATGGCTTGTAAATCTGAATTTGATTGCGACTACTGACAATGGTTTATGTAGAACCTTAAAAATATATGAGAATTGTGTTGGAAACCAGATTAAAATTCAGCTTTGGTATTTGCTTTGCTGTTATTGAAGTCATCGCCGAGCAAGATCCATATATTCCAACATGCTTATAAAATGTCACTTGATCCACTCTTTCTTTGGGGAACGCCGCCTAATCTTAGCTACGCTTCCTGCGTAATTCGCTGGTAAAATTTACAACGCCACACAGGCTCCGAGGTTGAAATTAAACCTTCCTCTGGTGTCCGTGGTTTAGTGGCCCCAGAACATTTTTTTGGAGGGGGGGCTGAAAAGAGATTTAAAGCACGGATTGTGTCATAGACGTCTCTCCACTGTTGTTGCCGGTGCGATGGCGGAACGGCATTAGCGCACAAATTAAACATAAATAAGGTGGCGGGATAAGCTTTGCCTTGTGGGCTTGTTGATAAGGGCGGGTAGGCATGAATTTCCCGTAACGTCTGGCAGGAAAGAAGAACGTTTTATAGAGAGGTCAAATAATGAAGCCGGGCCAATCAAGAGAAAGCTTCTGGAAAACATGGTTTAGTTCCATTTGGGCAGTGCGACCACCAGAAAGCATTATGCTGGCACAGCAGCTGAAAGTTGAATTAGAGTAGAACTATGGGGTCAGTGCTTTTCCCCATAGTACTACTAAGGGTAACGGGAGGACACAAACTAGCGTCCTCCCGTCACCCAAAGCTCAGTATACCGCGAGCTACGGCTAGAGGTATACTGAGACGCCGCAGCCGGAACGGATCCCGACAATGCTGTCTGGATCCACCCGCCCCCTCCGCCGTTCATTCCACCAGTCAGCGCTTGAGGAGCGGGGAGGGGTGGAATCCCTGCAGGGAGCCGTGAGTGACAGTCACGGCTCTCTGCAGGGAGATGATCGAGAAGTGAGCGAGCGACGGTATGTGTTCGCTCACTTACCGATCTACTGAGCCGACCTGTGACAGTTTCATTGTCACAGGTCGGCTAGAACTATGAGGATGACTGAAAATCACTCACCTCATAATTCTCCTTTAAGGCCTGCGATGAGGATGGCTAGGCTATAGGCAGTGGGTTGTAAAGGTGTGTGTGTGGGAGGGGTAGGGTTGCCACCCTACCCCTCCCACACACACACAGTGCGGGTTTCACTCAGACAGTCCGGGTTTTGAATGCTGTGTCCAGGTTTCATGGCAGCAGAAACCCGGACACAAGATGTCAGGCAGACAGGGGCAACCAAAATTAAGATAGGGGCTACTGGCCCCCCACTGAAAATAGTCTCACCTGTGATATTTACATATGAATGGGCGGCGCTATTTACATTTGAATAAGCCACAACTCATTCTCCCCAAAAACATTTCCGTACATCACTACAGTGTTCAGGTTTCGCTGAAAGAAAAGGTGGCAACATTAGGGAGAGGGGTGTATTGGAGTAGGATTGATCGAATACCAGCCGTTTGCTGTTGAATCGGCCAAAAATGAATCCATGGGTGGCCCTATCAGCACTACCTGGCTCAACAAATTCGATTTATCAATCAACATTTCTTAAAGGAGCCCAGGACTAGATTGTCAACCAGCCAGCTGCAGTCACTGGTTGGGGTATTCTGACATGCACAGTCACCAGCTGTTAGCCGTGGGGATGCTTCCATGCATGCTGTTTATAATGGATGGGGGACAGTTGCGTATCCAGGGCATGGCATATATGGCACATGTCCCAGGCGCCACTTGAAGGGGGCGTGCCACTCCATGGGTTAGCGAAAGACAGTGACTTTTTTTTCGCTCTGGCAAGAGAGCTGGCTGGCAAGAGCTTGGCAGGACCCCCGCCGGAACGTCCCGCCCAGCTCCTGGCAACCAATGACATCATAGGCACATTTTATAGTAGATACGCCTCTAATGGGTTAATTAAGTAATCTTAAGATGCATGGCCAGCTTATACTTCATACCCAAAAAGTGGATGATCACGTGACCTAGCTTTTGTGTCAGTGGATTTGAGTTTTCATTGGGGCTCATTCACACCATGTGGGTAAAACTAAGATAGGGGCTACTGGCCCCCCACTGAAGATAGTCTCACCTGTGATATTTACATATTAATGGGCGGCGCTATTTACATATGAATAAGCCGCGACTCATACTCCCAAAAAATGTCCGTGCGTCGCTAGAGTGTGTTGGGGTTTCGCTTGAAGAAAAGGTGGCAACCCTAACTGGGAAGAAGCTGGTGAAGTAGATCTCTGTTTCATCAGCTTTTCTGGGGGTCCCTAAGTGACATTAAGGGTCTAATAGACCCCTGATGTCTCCATAAAGAGGACCTGTCACTGTATTTGTGCTATCACACAGGGGAATGTTAGCCTCCTATGTGATAGCAATAAAGTTAGGTGTAAAAAAGATTTAAAAAAATGTACAAACAAAAATTAAAAAACAACAAAATTCTCCTGCCCCACATATAACACACACGCAGTTTTTTTTCCCCCGAAAAATGTTCAGTACTTTTTTTCTTTATATAGTAAACAATAAAATCCCCAGTGGCGATTAAATATTGCCATAATAAAGCTCTTTCTGTCCCCAAAAAATGACATAAAATGTATTCGGTACGGCATGGAAATAAATGAAATGGCATTTAAAGTATGAAAAATTACCTGGTCAAGAAGGAGGTCTAACACCCCGAACTTTAAGGGGTTAAAATAGTTAAAAAATGCTAAAAAAAAGAAAGCCTGGAATCACGCCTGATGTGAATGAGCCCCCAATCCTTTAATTCCTCGTCTCTATAAATATCCCATAACTGTGACAGATCAGCAGTGGAGATGAAATGAAGTTAATTTATCCGGCGTGTTTTGTCTCGTGTCTCCTGCGCGTGTCGGTAGCGAAGAGAGAGCTTTCTCCGTATAGTGAGAGCAATCCTGGTCACGTGACCCGGCCTGTAAATCGGGCCATTGTGTTCTCAGCCGCCTCGTAAATGGATGCTGTCACTCAGCGATCTTCAGGAGACAAACAACAAGAAAACCTACTTTCCTCGACACCGTCACCCGGGAATATATGTGCCATCCCGTCCCCATCCTGCCCACAGCACATTTTATTATGTGACAACAAAACAAGCCAGTGTGTCTCTGACAGAAAAAAAGGGCCTTTATCTGCGGCGAGCTGTGCCACCATTAACTCTTCACCGGGGTCGCTGAAGTAAGGTGACCAGATTTTTAAAATGAAATCCGAGGACATTTTTTTTAGCTTCTGAGAGGTTGCGCTATTATTGTAGCGGGAGCTACGCAAAATGCGCAGCTGGCTTCTCCGTTACGCTAATAGCGTTTCTTCTCAGAAGCTGCATACAACATGCGCCGGTTTAAGGGTACGTTCACACCAGATGCAGTGCGTTCCGGACTGATTCTGGCCGGAACGCACTGCATCGCTTTGCTGTCGGCTCACTTTTTTGTGGGGCAGGAGGGGGTGTGGTAGGCCATTGAAGTGAATGGCACCGTAGCCCCTCCCTCAAGCCACAATGCGATCGCTCGCACGATCCCGTGCGGGTGATCGCATTGCGGCCGGAGGGCATGGCTACGGTGCCATTCACTTCAATGCCACGCCCCCTCCTGCCCCACAAAAAAGTGAGCCGGCCGCAATGCGATGCAGTGCGTTCCGGCCAGAATCAGACCGGAACGCACTGCATCTGGTGTGAACGTAACCTAAATAGTAACCGACACACGCTGTATGCAGCTTCTGACAGCGTGGGAGACGGGCAGCTGTGTATTTTGGTTTGGGGCTGCCCTAGGCAAGACGAAATTCAGGCACATGCTGTGTCCAGCTTTGGACATGTTCCGCTATTAGCATAGCAGGAACGCTGGGGTCTCAGGTGAGCTGTGCAGGATTTGCCCACCACAGATCCTACACAGACCCCCCTGAGACCCTGCGGAGCCCACCATAGACCCTGCAGTGCCCACCACATATTCTGCACAGACCCCCTGAAACCCTGTGTTGCCCACCATAGATCCCGCAGAGCCCACCACAGATGCTGCACAGACCCCCTGAACCCTGCAGAGCCCACCATAGAACCCACAGAGCCCACCACAGATCTTGCACAGCCCCCTTGAGACCCTGCGAAGCCCACCATAGAAACCTGCAGAGCCCACCATAGACCCTGCAGAGCCCACCACAAATCTTGCAAAACTCTCCTGAGACCATGCAGAGCCCACCCGACGGGCATCCAGACCCGCCCCCTCCTACTGCTGCTCCTCGCCTCTGCCTCCACCTCCTGCTCGATTAGGCAGCCGAGGCTCATCGGTGGATCCAGGGATCAGGTGAGTATATTTTTTTTTATTTTATGTTCCCGGGGACAGTCTGCTCAATCCGGGGACTGTCCCCAGAAATCAGGGACGAATGGTCACCCTACTCTGAAGGGCCAGAATTTCCTGAGACGTCTAGAGAATAAGAAAATAAAGCCCAATTAAACCTTCAGTTAAATACTCTCCAGGGGCATCAAAACTAAAGATGCTCAATGTCTTACAGTCCTCACATGGTGCAGAGAAGGAGCCTTGTAAGCAGTGGTTTCCAGTGGACACCTTGCTCCTATGCTGGGCTACATCTAGAGCCAGTAGTAAACAGTGGCCATGTGGTCTAATCTGGTGATGCAACAGTGGCCCTCCCCTAATTAGCATGGGCCCACACCACCTGCCAGCAAACTGCTGGGCCTTGCGTCTGATCCCAGATCCTTCTCACTTCCTGTTGTGTCTCTGGAACAAAATGTAAAGGGAAATCTCTGGACTACAGATGGCATGGGCGTCTAATTGGACATAGGCTCTCCCAAGATGGTGCCTTGAGTCCATGGCAGAGGGCACCTTGCTCCTATGCTGGGCTCCCCCTAGTGCCAGCAGTAAACAGTGACCATGTGGTCTAGTCTGGTGGTGCAACAGTGGCCCACCCTTGATTAGCATGGGCCCACACCACCTGCCCACAAACTGCTGGGCCTTGCGTCTGATCCCAGATCCTTCTCACTTCCTGTTGAGTCTCTGGGATAAAATGTCAAGGGAAATCTTTGGGACACAGATGGCGAGGGTGTTCATCATTCCCAGCTCTATCCAAAATCTAAATCTATCCAGAGATATTAGAGGGCATCGGCAGGTAACACCCAACTGCCCTCAGGCACTCCCGTCCACCAAAAGATCCACAAAGGCCGAATGTTCACCCTGAATGTATTTATCTAAAACCAAAACCTATATCTCTGGGTAGATTTAACCTCCCGATAATACCCAATATCAACCGCACACAGCAAGGGCCATGTGGATCTTGGACCATGTAGTGACCTTTACTCCGGGGCAGGTGACAGCACTGACCTCCTGCCGGCTCTCAAGCCATACCACCAGCAAGGACATAAACACACATCCCTAGGAAGCCTTTCTCGGAAATCTGCCACCGTGGACTTTCTCCAGAATATTTTTTCTCCTCGGCTGTCACTTCTCATCTCATTTTTCTTGAAGAGCCGAGTGATTTCATTTTTTTTTTTGTATTTGCATCAAACTTACAATTCACTTTGGCACTCGGCGTCCCTCCGAGCCAATTCCCATCATCAGCTTATCCGGCAAACCTGAGATCGACTGATCAGCGCCGAGGAGAGGTTTGTATTCTATTTCTCTTCTAAATCGCTCATGATTTTATCAAGCTGCATGGGGAAAAAAATGTGTGCGCGTCTCGAATGGGGTTAACCCCACGCTGGCCAACGCCTAGTGAGTTTGCTGGTGAGGTAGATTGGGGTTTAAGGAGCGGCCATGACCTACCGTGTCTGAGTCCATGACCAATCCTTATGAAGCCTCATAAAACAGAAGGCTGGACGCTGAATGCGTGGCTGGTCCTGAAAGAGGACCAGTCATGATTGCATTTATAGAAGAAGCTGAATATTCTGCCTTGAATGTTTGTGCTTACTTGTAAAAGTTTTATTTAACAATAAAATTATATTTTCTTAATTTGTCTGAATCTATCCCTTCAGCTAAAAGTGGAACTTAACTCTGAAAGCTGTGCCTGAAAGCAAGGCAAGCAAAGAGCAATGGACCAGTCACCAGTATTGCCTGTGGTCTCCCTGCAGCTGATCTTTTCCCATTACCATGCCTTGTTCTGCACTGGGTCTCTCTATGGAGGCGGCCATCTTGGAAGAGGCAGGGATTTTCTTCCTCATGTCAGAGCCTCCAGCAAGGAGAACAGTGAGCAGCACAGTAGTGATATCACCAAATTTCACTGCAAATTTCCCTAGAGTGCCTTAGATCTCACACTGCAGATATACAGCTATGAGGCTGTCAGGTTGCCACCGTTTTCCAGCGGAAACCAAAAACACTAGTGCCATGCTGCAAGTTTTTTTGGAGAACATACAGGAGAGAGTGAGAAGAGACAGCCAGGGGAGAGAGCAAGGAGAGACAGCTAGGAGAGAGAGTGAGGAGAGACAGCTAGGAGAGAGAGTGAGGAGAAACAACCAGGGGAGAGAGGGAGCAGAGACAACCAGGGCAGAGAGGGAGCAGAGACAACCAGGGGAGAGAGGGAGCAGAGACAACCAGGGGAGAGAGCAAGGAGAAACAGCCAGGAGAGAGAGGGAGAAGAGACAGCCAGGAGAGAGAGCGAGGAGAGACAGCCAGGAGAGAGAGTGAGGAGAGACAGCGAGCAACACATCTGCCTGAAAAAGAACCTCTGTGCTCTTTAAGACTTATCTGCACCAGTGGTGTAACAATCACCATAGCGAACCAGGCAACCACTATGGGGCCCGGGGCACAGTGGGGCCCGGCCAGATGCCGTGCGGGCCGTCTGGGTCGCTATGGGATCCTCTGCTGGTGGCTTTCACTGGCGGCTGAAGACTAACACGCCGCTGTTCAGATCTGCAGATGTGCAGCAGCGCGTTCCTCTCCACAGAGTCAATGAGAGCCAGCAGCACAGTGGAGCCCGTGGTCGGCAGAAGAGGAGGAGGCGGGCCTAGTGACGAAGAAGGAGGCGGCCCGGCGACGGAGGAGGAGGCGGGCCCATCAGCGATCGTGGAGGAAGGGGAGGCGGACAGGTAAGGAGTGCGACCTGCCCACCGGAGGGTGACCCCGCAGAGCCCACCCTAGAGAGTCTATGGTAGGCTCTGCAGGTTCACCCTCAGGTGGGATCTCGAGTGGGCTCTGCAAGGGGTATAATTAGAAATCACGGGGCCCCATACAAAATTTTGCTATGGGGCCCTGTGATTTCTAGTTTTGCCCCTGATCTGCACCCTGTGTTTCAGACACCTCCTTGCTCCCCGAATTCCAGTATGCCTCTGTGTCCCGTGCCTCCTCCATACACTCAAGTTGGAACACCAGGACCCCGTGGTTGCCCCTGTCCCCCTGACATTGTGACATCTTTTGTCTAGGTTTGAGCTGTCCTGAAACTCAGACACAGCACATAAAGAACTCAAAACCCGGACTGTCCAGATGAAGCCCGGACAGGTGGCAACCCTATAAGGCTGTAGGTACAGGAGAGCCTAGGCACACTCACATGCCAGGAAATAATAGACTGCTATTTTTCAGGAGGAATTCCACTCAAAAGGTAAATTTTTAGTCGCTGCTTTGTCACAATTACCGTAACACTTCTAAAGGTGGCCATACACTTTACAACCATTGCAAGACCTTAGTCTTGCGATGGTTGTAAAGGAATTTAAAAAACGTACGATCTGCCCATCTTGGACAGGCAGATCGTACTTGCGAGGGGCGGGGTTCCGATGACCGCAATGCTGAACGGGCAGTGTGCGCGTGCGCACACCGGCCGTTCGGCATTTGTCTCCCGAGCACCGTTCAAACCAGCCGAAAATCGTACGATTCTCGGCTGGTTTTCTAGCGTGCTCCTTAGACAAAAGACGTGCGACCGTACAGTAGAAACGGTTGCACGTCTTCATTCACACTGCACGATTCTCGTACGATCGTGGGATTAACACCTTTTAATGTTCTCCATAAGATAGCAAATCTTCAGTTTTTAAATTCAGGTCCACTTTTAATTTAACCTGTTCTTTGCTCATGTAAAGTATGGGGGATCGTATGACTCACTCCCCTTCCTCCCACATGATAATGCAGGTGGCTGTAAATTGGTAGCTTAGGCACCCAGTGCTGTCACATGGTACAGAGAAAGAATCCTCAGCCATGTATAAGCTCTAAATCACAAATAGAGGTTACACAGGGCCCCCTCTCTTCGATCCTGCTGGTGAAGAAGCAAAGGTAGGATGAATAAAGGCATCTTTGAGGGTCAGCATTAAAGTGAACCTGTTGCTTTGCCTTGCCATGCCATTGTCTCCCGTTAGGGATCAGGGGTTAAGGCCTGGTTCACACCTAGGCGTATTGCATATGCGCGTCTGTCGCGCTTTTTTTTACCGCGATTCGCGGGGAAAAAAATTGCGCGACAAACGCGCGTTTCCGAGGGCTACTTGGCTGTATCCCAATGGAAACGCGCAACAAAAACGGACCAAAGTAGTACATGTACCTTTTCAGGCGTGGGCCGTTTTGTAGCGCGTTAGGGACAGGCTGAAATACGGCAAGGTGTGAACCAGACCCATTGAATACAATGGGATTTAGATGTTTGAGCGTTTTGTAGAGCGTTCGTCGAGCGTAGAACGCGCTACAAAACGTTCAGGTGTGAACGAGGCCTAAAGGACACTTAACAAGTCTATTGGTTGCTGTCATGCCAACTGTCTGAACTCAGACATGGTCTCCCAGCTCCTAACTGTTCATAGCAGTGTCCAGTAGTTTAGCCACATGGTCAAGAGGAATGTAAACAGCTGTAGGTCTCAGTTAGTTGACAATGCATGCAGTGGCGTAACAACCGGGGGTGCGGGGGGGTCACTTGCCCCGGGCGCAGGACTGAGGGGGGGCGCCGTCACGACCCCCGCTTAACGAAGCCATGGCTCCCTCTCTCTGACACGATCACCCGGACATGGAGACAGCATACAGTTGTGTGAAAAAGAAACTACACCCTCTTTTAATTCTATGATTTTACCTATCAGGACATGATAAAACAAAAATCTGGTCCTTAGCAGCTCTTAAAGGAGAATTATGGGATGAGTGAAACACACTCATTCTGAAAGTTAGGGTCCTCCTGTGACCCTAAAGAGATCTACGGCCAAAAAAGGAGGTGTGGCCATGCAGGGTCACTCTCAGGTGGTCTGTTTGCGATCTGAGGTGTACTCTGCAAGGGTCTTAACTAGAAATCACAGGACCCCATACAAAATTTTGCTCTGGGGCCCTGTGATTTCTAGTTATGCCCCTGTCACAAATAGTGTGTATTTTTCAACAAGCTATGTAAATCAGGTGTTAATATTGCAGGCAACCAAGTGCTTCACACATTTGCATCTTTAATTAATGAAGCTGCATTATCACATGTGATAACACTTGGAAGGATAATTTTCACATGCATTATGTCTTGTCACAGCTTGATGCATCAGACCCCGTATCTCACAGCAGCATCTGGAGGAGGTTGGCACCCTGTAATATAAAACCTCCCTTGGTGAGGGACAGGATGGGTTTGTATGTATAAGCTGCAGTGAGTACTTAAATTATAGTCATCCAGGGCTTACAGGGGCCCATGGGAGCATCTATAAAAGCTCTCATTAAAGGGCCACTGAACATATACTGTATATATTTAAGGTGATTTATGTAAAATAAAGTTTTTCACAACATAAAAAAAATATGTGTGGGTTTTAGAAGCTTATCTGCAATATAAATAGGAAACAATTACTGTAATATATTGTGATGACACTTTAGGGTTTAGATTGTGTTGTTTGATCATTTTAAAGCAAATCTGTTGCTGTAAAACATGCTAATAAAAGATCCCCTACGATAGTAGATCCTTCATACTTTCCTCTTTAGAGGGCCATGAGTCCTCACTTAGCTCCCAACAGGGGTTCTTTGGCAGAACCTTCAGCAACCAACAGTTCCGGGTGTGTCAGATGCCTGCGTCCCCTGCTTTGTGTTGCCTTTCTTCCTTCCTTCCTTCCTTCAAGTCTCATTTATTTTGCTTCCTTTTTTCTTCCATTCTGTTTTTCTACTTTCTTTCTTTCTTTCCTTTCTTTCTTTCTTTCTTCATTCAATTTCCTCTTCCTTCCTTTTCATTTTTTCACAGTCTTTCTTTACTGTTCCTTCCTTCCTTTCTTTCTTCTTACTTCCAATTGGATTTCCTTTTTTCTTTCGTTGCTCCCTACTCTTTTTTTTCTTCCTTTCCTTTATTTTGCTTTCTTCCTTTTTTCTTCTTTCATTCAATTATTCTACTTCCTTCTTTTCCTCCTTACTTTTGATCTTTCTTCCTTGCGCTTTCCTTCTTTCTTTAATTTCCTGATTCCCTTGTTTCCCTGATTCCCTTGTTTCACTTTTTTTACTTCATTCCTTCCTTCTATCCATTTTGTATTCTGATTTACTGTCTTTGCTTTTCCCCTTCCTTTCCTTTTGCTTTCTGCTTTATTTCTCTTTCATTATTTCCTTTCCCCCTTCCTTTTCTTTTGCTTTCTCTTTCCTTCGTTCCCCCCTTCCTTTCACTTTCTTTCTTTCTTTCTTTCTTTCTTTCTTTCTTTCTTTCTTTCTTTCTTTCTTTCTTTCTTTCTTTCTTCCCTTGCTTCCTTCTCTCCTTCCTTACCTTCTCTTCATTTATTTTTATTTTGCTTCCTTCCTTTTTTCTTCCATTCCATTTTTCTACTTCCTTCCCTCCTTCTTCTTATTTTTCTTTCTTTCCGGGTGTGTCAGACGCCTGCGTCCCCTGCTTGCTGTTGTGGTTCCTTCTGTCAGCCCTTATAACACTACTTTACCCTGTTAAAATGTAGGGATTGCCGTTTGAACCACAGCACACGGTGGGGAATGCGGCAATCTGACGCATTCAAAGATGCCAGATGCTGAAGATTCAGCCAAGGCTCGGCAGCGGAGCAAAGAGAAAATTTAGGTTTGTGGAAAAAAGACTTTTGATGAACAAGAAATAAGACTCCCTATGAAGTTAAAAGAATTCGTACATCTTAGTGAACCCATTTAAATCATGAAGTGACCCTCTGCCTGGCCATTGCAGCACAATACAATTGTGGTTCCCCCAGCATCACGTAAAAACATTCCGCTCTTCCAAAGACCTCCTGCTTTCCAGGTCCCTCGTCAACTCCTTTCATACTCACCTCCAGGACTTTTCTAGAGTCCCGTTCTCTGGAACTCTTTACCCCAACCTGTCCGTCTATCTTTCACTCTGACTGCCTTTAGGCGATCCCTAAAAACCCATCTCTTCAGGGAAGCCTATCCTACCTCAACCTAACCAATCAAGCATTGTTCTCAAACAATTCATCCCCACACAGCTCCTCATGTATCACTGGCCCCTCCCTTTTAGATTGTAGGCCCTCAGGGGCAGGGCCCTCCTTACCATCTTGTCTTGAATTGTATTGTAATTGTCATGACTTCCTTATATAGAAAAGCGCTGCGCAAACTGTTGGCGCTATATAAACCCTGAATAATAATAATAATTCCTTCATTCCTCGTCATTTAGCCAATAAAATACCGAGCACATTGGGTGTGGAAGAGCATGTGACTTAGCACATGTGATGGCTTAGGTGCTTGGTGATTGTCCCATCTCTGTCACGTGGGGGTGAGAAGACAATCTGAATGATGTGGTGGGGAAGTGCTGGAAAGGTGAAAATACTTTCTAGGGATGGGGGGAGTAATCTTTAAAAGTAGGGAAAGTATGAAGCATAAACTTACCCTTGACTTCTGTTTACTTACCGGAGCAAAACCTAGTAGAGTAATTCTAGGTAATGGTATGGATGTGCACGTGACCTTCTCCTCTGCCTCACCACAATATAGCATTTGGTGCCCAAGCAGCCAATCACCAGTGCAGTCACATGGGGATGGATTGGAATCTACAGAGTGATTTTGTGCATGGATGGGGTAAAGGGGTAGCTCATGGAAATATGTAAATGATCATTACAATTCATTACAATTGGCATTCCTGCGGCAGGAATGCCAAGGTGCCATTAGAATGGCACCTGGAAGTGGGGGGGATATATTACAATGACACCTGGAAGTGGGGGGATATATTACAATGGTACCTGGAAGTGGGGGGCTATATTAAAATG
>NW_017307147.1:390148-397987 GCF_000935625.1 Nanorana parkeri
TACAATGACACCTGGAAGTGGGGGGATATATTACAATGACACCTGGAAGTGGGGGGGGGGGGTATATTAAGCAGCAAGTGAACATTTTGTCCCTGAAGTTGATGTGTTGGAGGCGGAAAAAATGAGCAAGCGTAAGGATTTGAGTGACTAAATTGTGATGTCTAGACGACTGGGCCAGAGCAACTTCAAAACTGCAGCTCTTGTGAGATGTTCCCAGTCTGCAGTGGTCAGGACCTACCAAAAATAGTCCAAGGAAGAAAAAACCTGCAATAGGGTCGGCGGCGGCCATGGCCATGCAAAAACAAATCTCATCCACCAAGGCCCCACCTCGCAACTTACAGGACTTAAAGGATCTGTGCTGAAGGTTTGGTGCCAGATACCACAGCATACTTTCTGAGGTCTAGTGGAGTCCATGCCTGGACGGGTCAGGGCTGTGTTGGTGGAAAAAAGAGGACCTACACAATATAAGAGGGTGGTCATAATGTTATGGTTAATCGTTGTATATTATTAAAGATGACTGAATGTCTACAGATAAGGGAAGAAAAGGTGTGGTCAATAACTAATGAGAGAAAAGGCACCTTTTTGCCTCTACTACCTATAGGCACAGACCCACTGCACCAAATAGTCAATTGGACTCTAATATTATGGTCCCCCCAGGCTGCAACTTCTGCTACCCCGTTATATGCATCTTCTGTACCTCTAGCATCTTGGTGGTTTGGGACTAGAGCAAGACCTTGTAAAACAGGCCCATGCTTTTGCTCATATTTATATAGATTTAGGTTGAATTTGGGTGAACCAGGGACATGAGTATAAGTTGCCTCAATATTTGTATTTAATATATTAGGGGTGTACGGAATTTAAAGACATTTAAACATTTTAACAATTTATTACGTTCTATGACGTTTATTAAAAACCGATCAGCGTTTTAGTTTCCCTAAAACATTTTTCAGAAAGAGCAAAAAAAAAAAAGACAAACCTGACCTCGCAGCACCCCTATATGCAGTGTTAAATTCTGAATATATGAAACACATTTAGGCAAGTGTGCGATTTCGGAGGGTGGACATATCCACATCCCGTACATCACTCAGCTCAGCATCGCTAACAATTCTGTCAATGTGTTTCATATATTCCCCAGAATCTCATATTCTCCGGGAGAGCTGGATCAGCATTTTCTATCTGTGGCGCTAAGAGAATGTCATAAAAGGAGTTACGGCATCGCTGCGTGTTCCCGGCCTTCTCGCTGAGCGGATGACAGGACGCAACGAGGGTTCCGAACCGGGCACTGTTGCTTCCGCTTCACGTAGAACTTGCACTGGGCTGGAAACGAGCCATTGTCCTGCTGAAAGAAATTTTGGTAAATTGTTGATTGGGTGTATTCAGTGATTTTAACAGCTTTTCGTTGTAAAACAATATCCTGCTTTTTAATTAGGCTGGAGCACTACTTTAATTCTGAAATGGTAACATCTGCGGAGTGCAGAGCATCTGTCTAAATACGGGGATATACTTTTTTTTAAATACATTCTTTTTATTAAAGGAGAACTATGGGGTCAGTGTTTTTCCCCATAGTTCTCCTTAGGGTAACGGGAGGACACAAACTAGCGTCCTCCCGTCACCCTAAGCTCAGTATACCGTGAGCTACAGCTCGTGGTATAATGAGAGGTACCAAACATGGCACTGGCCCTCACATCCGTGAAGGTACACCGTTCAGTACTTTACATAATAAACATTATAACGTACAATACAATACCGGTACACCAGTATAGGAACAACCCATATTGAAAAGTCCTCCCCCACCCCCACCCTCCCGTCCCCAAGTAGGTGTGTCCCCATCCAACACCAGCCGCCCATGCCGGGTATCTGCACCTACTACAGGAGTACAACGTAAACATGGTTGGAGAAAACAATTGGCAGATATACAACAAGTATTTCATCACAAGTTACTGGTTCACATACACTAGAGCAGGGGTCAGCAACCTTTTACACACCGAGTGCCATTTTTGCAACCCTCAGACAACCGAGTGCCATTGAACAATAGTGCACCATAGTATTAGTAAATTTCAGTTTTTGTAATTAATGTTTGTCCTGCTAATAATAAGTTAAACTCACTAATTATTTGAATTTGATTACCTTGCCATTAGCAGCACAACTGTGAGTGAAAAAATGTAATAACTATTGCACACACAAAATATATTTACATGTACTAAAAAAGGAAACTGGACTTGCAAAGGACTTCAATTTGAGAGCCGGCTCGAGCGATGCAAATGCGATGTCAAATGCGAACAAAAAAATGAGTTTGCGTGCCAGCAGATGTGGCCTCCCGTGCCAAGCTGGGCACGCGTGCCGGGGGTTGCCGACCCCTGCACTAGAGTTTCTCGAAAAGGAGAAAAACGTCTCTCAGCTCGCTGCATCGGCAGACTCTAATACGGGGATATACTTGACGACAATTTGGAACATTCAGTAGCAACCAATCAGAAATCATCTTTCACCGGTCTATAGCAAACCTTATTTGCTCCCTTTTGGTCTGTTAAATATACCATTGAAAGCATTTCGTTACAGCTTTTGGATAATCGCATAAAACACCCGTTGATCCTGCCAGAAATCTTGTCACCTGATAACTTTTTGGGCTCTCTGTCCGTGCTGCAGTTACATTGTTCCTAGCTATCTCTGTGAACTACAGAACAGCTCCTTGCATGTTATGGAGATGAGCAGAGGGAGAGGCATTCTGTATGTGGCTATATCTTCCAGCAGGTTCCCCTAGGTTCCTCCATGTATAGAATATATGATTGCAAGAGCTATGACTTAGGGCTCCCCTCCACACAGCTCCAGAGCTGTAAAGAAAACATTCACATCGAGAAGCCTCTCTTTTCCTGGTGGCTCCAGGCTACTACCTTGGGGTTCCTCTGTGACACCAGGGACCACTGAGACACCAGGGCCCAAGGTTAAATGGTTCATTGCTGGAGATAGGAAACCCAATTGCTCCATACTATGATAGGGACGACTCTTTGGTAGGCCAACTGCCTCTTTCCCAAGCAGAGCATTTACAGCTTCTTCACCAAGGCATAAGCCAAACTGCTATCTTCTCAGAAAGAATGGGAGACCATTCCAGCATACCTTTCTTGTAGAGAACATTTACCTTATGGCTTGTAAAATGAATGCATATTCAATACCTTCTCACACTGGCAACCTATACAAACAGTCCAGAACACATTACTTCCCATTGCAGGGCCCAGAACATATTGCATTCATCTTACTCTAAATGGGCAACATCACAGGCACCAGGGGGAGAGTCATAGCACCTACATGTGGCTTACAGTTTCAAGTCTATTTCTCAGTGAAGAGTGAACATTGTCCAAGTTGTATCCTTTCCCAACTAGGGCCAACTATGCACCAAGGGGAAGCAACCTAAAAAAATCACCCACTGCACTGTAGTACAGGTAGACCACGTCTAAGAAAAACAGGTTCCTCACTCCATACCAGCTCACCATTCTCGAAAGTGTGTACTGGGCAGCTAAAATTGGAGAGATCTTGACGGGTATTAGTATGATGACTCCAAATACTGGCTTTGAACTGTGTTCAACAGTACCAAGCCTTGATGAAGGGGAACCCTAAGAACCTCGGAAACGTTGTTTGTTTTAGGACATAAGAGATTGAATAAAACTGAATCTGGACTTTATTACATTTATACATTTGGCTTTTTGCTCTTGTTTTCTTGCACACCCATGAATTTTAATTATACTGACTTGGAAAGTTCACGTAAGGTAGTAGACATAGGTGACCGTTGCCTCTGGCCCGTGCCATGACCCCACTCCCATCGCCCTAAACATTATGCTTTCTCAAAGTAATTTTTCCGTACATAACAAGTTTTTATTTTCTCTTCATTTCTCTCTATAAACACCTTATTATCTCCAGATTTGGAGGGCTTCCAGCCCAAATCATACAGAGTCTTTATTGCTATGTAGAGACGATTTTTGCACTGTTATTCTTCAGCACAGTCATCAGCCGGGGTCCCAGTGTAAATGCTCGCTGCATTTTGTAATCATGGACGTACGGCTGAAGAGGATCGAGGTTCCAAGCCATTCCCTGTTACTGCATTTCCAAAACAGATCAGAGACTTAATTATACAGGCGATACTTTGCATGCTCCTGACTGCATATCTCAGCAGCAATTAGGCTCCTGCCATAGAACAATATGAATATGGATTTGAAGTAATTGCCTAAATCTGTTTAATGCGATATGTTTTTCTAAAAAATAAAAAAAACACTCCCAAGCAGATGTGTAAATAGACAGAAAAGAAGAAAACTTTGAAGATGAATCCAACTTCTGATTAGTTGACGACAATACTGTCCATATTTATAGTAAAGATTGATAGGAATCTAACCATTACGGCTACGGCGCTGCAACTAGCTATAGTCTATAAATACTGCACCTTGCATTGAAATTCTGCCCAAATTGCCACTTTGTAATGTGTATATTGTTAAAAAATGAAACCATTCAATCAGGTAAAATTATACACTAGTTGAATTATCTGCAGCCCTCTGTTACCAAAACAGGATGTGGAGAGGAGATGCAAAGGGCAATGAAAACTCCATGACTGATGGATTCGTCAATTTTCGTCCCTCCATTAAAAACCCCAATAAACACGCAGACTGCGCGACATGGATTTTAACGGCCACTGAAGCCCTTCTAATAAACCAAACAACTTTAACAATAACCAAGAGTAATAAACCAAATAATATGCACAAATAATACTGTAAACGATTGTTGACCTGAGAAGGGGTCTTTGGGTGCCCAATAGCCCTAAAAGGCCTCTCCTAACACTCCGCCCATGTCCCCAGCCGCACCACAACCAGCTCGAGGACACTTACCACTTCCAGGTTCCCAAGGGGCCAGGCCCCGCCCCTTAAAAATCCAGACACCAACAGGGGGAAGCACCCATACCAGCTGATGGCTCCCCCATTTTGTAATCAACTCCGATTTTGTAGACCCCCCAAAGACCCCCTAACCCACCAAGCTGCCGTGACAAAAGAACCCCACAACCCCCATATCTACAAAATTCAGGGAGGGAGGGTGGGACAACCTGCTTCCTTCATCGATTTCCAGAAAAGGACGTCCCCCAGCCCTTGCAGTTCCTTCCCATGCGGCTCCTCCCGGACACCTGACTCCCACGTCCAATCAGGTAAGAGCAGCTATTCCCATTTTATTTTAACTCTTTCTCCCGGGACTATTCCTCCCCTCAGTCATGCAGCCCCTCCGCTCAGTCTCTCCGGATCTGCCTTTTTTTTTTGAGTATGCACCTTTTGGGAATGTGTTCCATTTGTATATTTGCTTATAAGGGGTGCTCGTCCCCCGTGTACATGCACATACTAATGCAAACATGCATTGGGTGCCCCTATGTACAAAATTGACAGTTGTGCCACAAGTTAGGTATCGCTGCACACGCCGGAGTGAGAGCAATAACTCTAAGGCCATGATTCACAGGTTTACTTTAAATTGATGACCTGTACATGCTTTTAAAGCATCGACTATAGACCGTTTCACGGGCAAACACAATTTTAAAGGGTGTGATCTATTTACTCGATGCAACCTCATCTTTTATATTTTAACAAAAAATTGGGCATTATATTGTGTTTATGTGCACTAAAACTAACTCACCTTTACTGACAATTTGGGAGTGACATACTGTGCTGTTACACAGTTATAAAAATATGACACAATGCATAGCCATAGTTAATATTCATTTGTGTAATGTGAAATAAAAATCACATCTCATTTTCCCAAAGCCATTATCTTTGGTATTGTATAGCTGGTTATTATACTGCCATCTTGTGGTCGTTTTAATTATTGCACCATGTTTTGCTGTGTTCCCTCCAACCTATGATGTATTTCCCCCTTCTTCAAGAACTAGTCATTAGTGTCATGGCTGCCTATAGCAGGAGCCACATGTACATGCTAGCTTGGAAAAATTATCACCCTTGACCTTCAAATGCCATCTATTCCTTCATCGGCTGTATCCTGTTGTCTGCTGTATCCCCTACTATATATGTGGATACGCAACCACTGATGACACATTCTTCCAGTGGTAACGTGATCTATTGTATCCAAGGGGCCTCCCAAGAGACATTGTTATTGGGGAAAATATATATTTATCCATTTATTTTTTTTCATGAAGGTGCAATCACCAATGTAGCATACAATCAACTTTGTTGTCCACTTTTTATTCCATTTTTTTTTTGAGAGATTTGGGTAGATCAAATGCATATTGCGGAGTAATTAGCAGTGTAAAATCTGCTCAGCTCACTACATAAGATTGCCCCATGCTTTTGAAATCTCCACATGAATTGAAGGTCGGGCTGATCCAGCAATTAGCCAGTGGCCGTGTGATCATTGGCTGGCATACATGGCCATATAATAGCAAAACCATGCACCTTGCGGTTGTCTGCGGATTTTCTGTGGTCGGATGGAGGAGGTGGGACAGATTCCTCCATGTACGCTTAACTGTGTGGATGGGGTGATCTCCACCTGGGCCGATCTGTTGCACTTTTTCCGTCTGGCCGCGGAGAGTCTGCGGATGATTGTGGGGTGTATGGGCACCTTTATTCTGCGTTAGAGCTAATCACTCCAATCACTCCAGGACATGTATGTGTGTATATATATATATATACATATACTTTTATGGATTCATTTTTATGGGAGTTTTTGATATGTATATTTTGTGTCTTCATTATGGATAATGGTTTTTGAATGAATAATAGAGTTTTCTAAGTTCTTATCTTCCTCCTATATATGTGGATATGCATCCATTAACTATATTCTTTCAGTAGTAATATGATCATTTCAGTTTTTTATGTCCAAAAGGCCTCCTCAATAGGCTATCACATGTTTTATTGGCCAGCCTTATGTAGGGACATTTTATTGGTCTAAAAAAGTTTTTGTTACAATGTATATATAAATTAGTTTTATCTTCAAAAATCTTTTTATCTTGTATTTTCAAATTCATCTATGACAGTGCAATCATCAATGCAACATGTTTTATGAAATATATTATTCACTTCTTATTCCATTTTTTTTAGAGATGTGGGTAGATTGGATACAGATTTCCGAATAATAAGCTGTGCTAAGTTTAAAGTACTGCTTAGCTCATAATATAAGATCACCCCATGCATTTGAAATTTCCACAGGAATTGAATGTCAGGCTGATTTATTAATTAGCCAGAGCCTGTGTGACCATTGGGCGGCATATACGGCCGTATAATAGCAAATTCCTTGTAATGCTGCAGTAGAGCCAATCACTCCAAGACCAGTCACAATGGTGAATTTTTCTCTGATTGGTCGGTTTCCAGTCTTATACCCCCCTCTCAGGGAAAGCTAGCTATGATTCTGAGGCAGGGGGCTTGCCCCTGAAACGCGTCAATCTTGGCTGACTGCGGTCGGTGGACGGTGATGTGACCGGATACTACCGTGTTACATAGTCGGGGGGATACCATGTTGGGTCAACAGACAGTGTGGCCTCTCGTTTGTTGTTAAAGCCTGATGAAAACGTTTGTTTGTGAGTACTTTTATCCCTTGTTTTATTTATTGTAATAAACGATTTTACACACGGAGGTGGCGCTCTGTTCCCTTTTGTTGTCTGCTGTAACCTTCTGTAACAATAATGCACCTCGTGGATGAAAATGTATTTGGTGAGTTCAGCTATCTGATAAGGATTGTCCGCGGTGATTATATCTGCTCATACAGGGCAGGCATAGAGGTCTCAGCAAGGTATAAATCGCTAATACAACAATCGGAGTCAGAATGCATACAGTTTAGTGCTAATTATCATAAAAACGTGCAAATGACTGA
>NW_017307147.1:398066-432199 GCF_000935625.1 Nanorana parkeri
TGTGCATTTTAACCTGTGTGCAAAAATCCTGTACAATTGGCTCTGGCAGAGAAAGGGTTAAAATGCACGCCAAATTATATCAAATCAATTACTCCACAGCAAATAAAATAATCCATAAGTGGTGTAGTTTGCAAGCGACTCCTAATTTCTTTGGGACTGGCCGGCCCAGCAAATTCAGTCCAAGAGCTGACCGTTTAATGCTAAAAGAAGACTCTTAAAATGTGATTGCTCTGTGTTCCTGTAACTCTTGCAACAATTGTGGTCAAGGTGCATGCATCTACCATCAGAAAGAGATTGCAGCAATTCAACCTGGATGGGAGCTGTGCCAGGAAAAAAGCCTTGGCTGTCCAAAAAGGACATTAGAGCAAAATTACAGGTTGTCATTAGGGTTGCCACCTGTCCTGGATTCACCCAGACAGTCCAGTTTTTGAGTCCTGTGTCCAGGTTTCAGGACAGCTGACACCCGGACACAAGACACTAAGTGCCGACACTTTAACTTTTTTGCCAGATGCTTGCTGGGGACCTTGGCAGCCTTCTTGTGAGCTGCAGGTGCCTGTAAACATCTCTGTCTTGCTGCCCGCCTCTGGACCCCTGGTGAGACACCACCTAGCCCGCACAGCACTCCTGAAAGCCTGCATAGCCCACCTGAGACCCTACACAGCCACCTGAGAGCCACCTTAAAATTGCTGCATGCAGCACTAGAGTGTTTGGGTTTCACTTGAAGAAACGGTGGCAACCTTAGTTGCCATTGAATATATAGGCAAGGAGCCGACCTTCTGGAACAATGTGAAATTTGAGTTAAAAACTAAAGCCAAAAACATTTTAATTTTTGAAAAATGGTTGAAACCCCTTTTGTTGTCTCTTAGATAAAAGGAAGCATGAAGATACTCTGTTCACACTTAGGCAAATCGTAAATGCGCGTCAAATGTGAACAAACATGCAGGATTCGACCTGCGTGCACAAACACGGAGCACGCTTGCGTCGTCATTACGAGGTAACGGCACCCAAAACGCGGACGAGCAAAAGGGGTTTTCCACTGCGTGAGAATGCACAAAAAAAAATAAAACACGTTGCAAAATGCTCTACTAGTACCGTGTTTCCCCGAAAATAAGACACTGTCTTATTTATTTTTTTGCACGAAATAAGACACTAGGTCTTATTTTCGGGGGATGTCTTACCTGGCTGGGGGAGGACTGGACGAGGTCCCGGAAGGCGGCGTGCTGTTGCCGGTCCCGGCAGATGTCGCTTCCATCGTGCGTGCGTGAGCTGCGGCCGGTCTTTACACAGTTTATGTGCAGCTACCCCGAAAGTAAGACCTAGCGGATTTCTGTAATATAAGACCTACCACGGAACTAGGTCTTATTTTCGGGGTAGGTCTTATATTACAGAAATCCCTGAAGATAGTGCTAGGTCTTACTTTTGGGGAAACACGGTACTAGTTTTCCGTGTTTTGCAGGCATCCAGGGACCTAATGGGGATGAGTGGCAAACACGGGAAGCAAAGACCCTTAAATGTGCTGCAACGCTAGTTCCCACAACACCCTGGTGTGAACGGGGCCTTAGGCCTAGTTCAGATGGGTGGCAAGGGGGCAGTAAAAAAAAGGTAGTTGATCCATGTTTTTAACTGTCCCTCCCGAGCTGTCCACCTAAAAATATCAAACGTATTTGCCGGCGTATAAAACGCCTTTTTATACTTAAAACATCCCCCGAAAATCGGGGGTTGTCTTATACGCCGGGTATACAATCTGTCAGCCCGCTGGATGTGCGGTGCAACTGCATGTACGGTAGCTTCGGCTACATACAGTATACCGTGCTGAACCAATCATGGCGAGCGATGTATTCTATTAATGAATACAAAGCCTGCTCGGATTGGCAGAGGTTGTGTACATCGCTCGCCGTGATTGGCTCAGCACGGTATACTGTATGTAGCCAAAGCTTCCGTACATACAGTATTACCGCACATCCAGCGGGCTGACAGATTAGCCTCCCTGGCGGTCTGATTTTATTTTATTTTATTTTTCCTTTTTTGTTCTATTTTTTTACTTTTAAAAAACCCCGCCAGTTCCGCCCCCCTGAGACGCGGACGCTCGCAAGGGATGGAACCCGGAAGACGGAGGACACAGCGGGGGGAAATTAACCCCGAGCCACACTCGGGAATACCGCCAAGGAGGTCAGTGGGTGTATTTAAACATTATTTTGGGCTATACTCATCTTATACGACGAGTATAGCCCAAAACCTATGTTTTAACTGAAAAATTAGGGGGTCGTCTTATACGCCCAGTCGCCTTATACGCCGGCAAA
The DNA here is from genome assembly GCF_000935625.1 of Nanorana parkeri. NCBI lineage: Eukaryota > Metazoa > Chordata > Amphibia > Anura > Dicroglossidae > Nanorana > Nanorana parkeri. The sequence goes on from NW_017307147.1 coordinate 400,367, forward strand.
TACGGTAGACTCGCAGGTGGCTCCAGTGACTCCATGTCACGGGCCTGTAGTGTTACTTCTTTATTTTTTTTACAAGTGGCCGCTTTTAAATATTCTATTTTCAGGTCTGTAATTTGGGTCACTTTCCTATAAACAGGCGAGGTCCTTTTTTTTGTATTTTACCCTCCACGCGGTGATCTCTGTATATATTGTTTTTTACCTCCTTTCGGAAATGTGAAAAGGGTACAAATGAAGCCCCGGGAACCTTTCGGCAAATTGTGCGATCGGGAGGGCAGTTATCGTGTGAAAACCGAGCGCGCGGGAGACGCTGTAGAGGTTAGGTAAATCTGTATAATTTAAAGGGTAATGCAGACAGGAAATGTGTTACCAAGGAGACCTGCGTTCTGGGATCAGCGGCGTGATGAAGGACAGAGAAGTGCAGCTTCTCTGATAAGGGAAAGGCCGCAAAATAAAGATGAAAAAACAGGCGCGGGGAAAGGAATCAAAGGCGGTGCATGCTGGGACCAAAGTCGCCTTTCTAGCTTTTGAGCAAAATGCTTTACTCAGCCGCTCGGAAACCTTTTTTTTTTCTTTCAAATACACGTTTAGCTTATTTACATTTGAGGGATGAAGGAGCATCACATGCGGCCTCTTACCTGAGCACACAGGCGTGACGCCTTCAGGAGTGAGGTCACTGCTCGGAAAAACAAACTTGACAAAAATACTTAATTGCATTATGAAGCATCAACTGGCCTCAAACCACAACTGTCCAGACCAACCATCCAGATCCTCCATGCTGCTTGAGCCTTTGCCCACTGGTCAGAGCAACCGTTACCCCAGGGAACCATGCATGGTTATAAGGACGACGACGGCCAGCTACCCGACTGCTTACTGCCAACCCAACCCAACACAGGAACAAATGCCAGTTCCCAACTGGATCTCTAATTCTGAATGAAGAAAGGGGTGTGAGGCAAGTGGGTGGCACCACACCCTTAGTAGTAATGTAGAAACAAGAGAAATACATGGCTACAAATGAGCCAGGGGCTTTTTTGGTGCCACAAACAAGGGCAATTACCAAAATGTTGATACAAAAAAACGTATTTTATTTATAACAAAGCTAAAACACGATTTACAAACATTATGGCCATGATGAACAGTTAGTAAATAGTGTCAGAGCACAATTAAAACCAGACAAACATAAGGTGCTAGAATGAAAACATTTATTAAGAAAAGTGTCCACAGGAACAAGCAAAAATCATAAACCAGAACAAGCCAGAGTCAGGAGTCGGAGTGGGTAGTAGTCCAAGCCAGGTCAGGAACCTGGAGATCAGCGTTGTCAGGAACAAGCCAGGAGCAGGAGCAGGAGGAGAACGTCAGCCAGGATCAGGTCATGCACAGAACCAGGATACTAGCAGGAAGACCACGCAAGGACAAGGTCAAACTGGACAGTGGTTTATATATAGTGAGTGGGGTGACATCATCACTCAGAGACAGGAAACTCCCATCTGGCTCTCTCAGATGATGCTCTCCTATTTGGCCATAAAACTGAGCCTGGGAGTAGTGAGCAACGTTCCAGAGTTGGCTCATGCAAAGGAGGAATCACAGGTGGGTAAAATGGCAGCCAAGCCAGAATGCTGCAAAGCAGAAAAGTCAGGGTGGAACCCTGACACTTAGCAATTATGGAATAGACAACCATATACATATCTTTTGGCCAGATATCACAGGCTTGAACAGATAATAGGTTATCATTAGGTTTGACGCATTTTGCAAAGAGTTGCTTCTTCAGGAATCTTTCGTGAAAATCTATGGTTCAACAGATCATATATATAATTTATATGATATATATTATACATATGCTTCGTATATAGGCAATTTCATAATACTATATTGCTTCAAACAGAAATCATTATGAAACACTCGATGAAACACTGGATGATACTTCCTCGTTACTGAAATTTGAGTCAAAAAAATTCTAAAGCCAAAAACATTTTCATTTTTGAAAAATGGTTCAAACCCCTTTTCCCTTTGTTGTTGTCTCATAAACAACAGGAAGTACAAGGAAACTCTTTCAAAGTGAGGGAATTTCTTTCTTAGGGCTCGTTCAGACAGTGGCAAGGGGGCAGTAAAAACAGAGTGTTTGATCCATGTTTTTACTGCCCTCCTCCCGGCTACCCACATAAAAGGTACAATAGCAGTTGCTGAGCTCTGTATACAGGCCATGGCTGTACCAAATTTTAAACAGCATATTAAAATTAGCAGGTGGTGCCACTTGCCAAATATGGCAATTGCAATGAATGGGACTGCACCACAACTGCGTGGGTACACGGTTGGGGCGCGATATTGCAGTTGAAAATCCCCATTGGGTTTAATAAATTTTAAAAACGCCATTCGGGAGGTTGCAGTGTCACCTCCTGAATGCTGGGCAGATGGTGCTCTACCGCCTTCTGAAAAGCAAGCCACCACAGATCACTTTTTAGAGGGGCAGTTAAGCCAGACACCCATCTGAACAACACCCAAGGCCGGCCATACACATTGTTTGTGAAAATTTATTTTCGAAACGTTCGATTTTCCAATAGTTAAAGGAGAACTCCCGTCCTCCCGTCACCCTAGGCTCAGTATACCCGGAGCTGTAGCTCGCGGTATACTGAGACGCCACAGCTGAAGCGGATCCCGACAATTATGCCGGGATCCGCCCAGCTGCGTGAGTGACAGCTGGCTCTGCCTATCTAGAGACAGAGCCAGCTGTACTCGCCCCCTCCCCCGTCCGTTCCGCCAGTCAGCGCTGGAGGATCAGAGCGGGGAGGGGGGAATCCAGCCCCTCCCCTGTCACGGCAGAGAGCCGTGACAGGATCGAGAAGTGAGCGAACCCGGTATGTGTTCGCTCACCTCCCAATCTACTGAGCCGACCTGTGACAGTCTCATTGTCACAGGTCGGCTAGAACTATGAGGTGAGTGAAAAGCACTCACCTCATAGTTCTCCTTTAATAGAGTCAATTTGACATTCGTTTTTGACCATAGTTGCAAAAGAAATTGGAGCAGGATGGAATTTCTTTTTCAACCGAACGACATTCTAACTGTGAAAATGGTTTTAATTCCACTCCAGCAATTTCCAAATCGAATTACAATCAAAGGACATTTCAAGCGACATTCATCAAGTCTCTGATAGCATCATCGAACGCCCTGACCAGATTTTTCATATGAATGTTGGTACAAAAGTTTACCGTTGCATGCCCAGTTTTGGGGATTTTTGTCGCCTGTGTCTCATTAGGGAGATTTCTATTCACTTCCTGTCTAAAAGAAAACAGGAAGCAGAAAGAAAAACTTTGCCAAGTGAGGGAATTTCTTTTTAGCCTGCGGGCTAGTGTTTGCGTAAGGTCCGGTGGGGCACAGTCGCCTCCAGTGAAACACTTTCTCTATGTCGATTAGGAATTAAACGAATCGCACATGTCTCGTTCTAAACACTCCCATCAAAACTATTTTTGGCTTTAGCATACTTCCAAACCTTCTGAGATAAGAAAGAAGGACACCTTCCATCACAACGTATTTCGGCAATGGGCACACCCCCTGCCACACCCTCAGTTATGCTTACCATTAAGAATTTAAGAGACAAAAATGAATTGTTATATCCAGATTGTATTTTTACCATTACTTTTCCTTTACACTGCCTTTTCTTTTAAATAAGAAACAAGATATTTAAGAGATAAGATAAAGGTTTTAGTGCAGAATAACACTTTCAGGTGTTGGACACACAGGTGACAAAAACAGGTGTGTGTTTTTACCATGATTGGCAGTAAAAACAGGCAGTTGATATGCACATTTTCTGCCCCCTGACCACCAGTGGCATATCCAGGGTATGGCACATATGGCACATGCCCTGGGGCCAGGGGAGGGCGCCAAATTTTCGCTGATTAATGGAGACAGCTGACTTTTCTTTTCCCCACCCCTCTTCCATACATATCTCCCTGCCCGGCTCTTAGCAACCAGAGGTGGTGGGGATATGTGTAGGGGGGGCGCTCTGGCTGGTGTCCTGCCCAGCTCCTGGCAACCAATGACATCACTGGTTGACAGGAGCTGGGCGGGACACAGGCCAGAGCGTCCCAGGTTGTTAAGAGCCAATGGTCCTTACACATGTCCCGGCCCAGCTCTTAGCAACCTGGGATGCTCTTGCCAGCATCCCCTGACATCACTGGTTGCCAGGAACTGTGTGGAACGCCAGGGGCACAGCTTTCTGTAGATATGCCTCTGCTGACCACACACCTAAAACTTAATATAGCCACCGTTCATAATTGTGAACTTGTACATAGTGCCTTACCATGCACTGTGGTGCTCTGCAGTGCACGTCCGTTGGCAAGTTGAGTTGGGTGCCATGAAGAATGAATGGCACCATATTGCACCAACGTGCAAAATGCGTAAAACGCATGTGTTCGTGTTGCAGCAATGCATGAGCAACTGCTGGGGCCCACTGACAATCCAAAACATTCGGGCTAGGTTCACACTGTTGCGTTGCTATCAAGGGGGGCTAAGTTGGCAATTACGGCAGTACTTCTCTTTGGTGTGCCCATAGACAAGATGGAGCGTTCACCTGAACACTCTTCTAATCTGGTGTGATGCCAGATAGACTCAATCAATAGATGATTGTAATTCCTTGGAGAGCTCCCAAGTGTCTTTGCAAAGTTCGGGAAGTGCAACAGTGTGAACCCAGTCTGAAGGTTTCCATGGCCCACTGAAAATCCAAAACCTTCAGGCTAGGTTCACACTGTTGCACTGCTATCAAGGGGGGCTAAGTAGGCAAATACGGCAGTACTTCTCTTTGGTGTGCCCATAGACAAGATGGAGCGTTCACCTGAACACTCTTCTAATCTGGTGTGATGCCAGATAGACTCAATCAATAGATGATTGTAATTCCTTGGAGAGCTCCCAAGTGTCTTTGCAAAGTTCGGGAAGTGCAACAGTGTGAACCCAGTCTGAAGGTTTCCATGACCAGCAGTTGGCCATGGAGATGAGCATCACTGCCAAGGTTGAAGCACGCTTGCTGCATAGCATCCTTCTTTGTTCCCTGGGTCTAACATTAGTATGGGCTTCCCTTTACCCCTCCATCGTTAGAACTCCACCGACAGAATGTAGGGGGGACTCTTTCAATTATCGTCACAGTTTCGTCGCGTAATCCAGGTCCGTAGCCCCGGCAGCAGAGCGGAGCCCGGAGCAGCGCAGTGCTCGTTCCCTCGAGGGTCTCTGACAAAGTCTGTTTTCCAGCCTGTGAACAACTAAACGTTTTGCTCAGCGATACACAGCACAAAGTTAATTGGTCAATTTGTTGCTAATTAGACTTTGCTCCAAACTCTGGCCTGTCAGCAGGCCCCCTGAGGACTGATCCGCGGACCCCTGCGCTATATAAATAAACCACTTGTAGGCACGCTGAAAAGCCAGCCAGGAATTAACCTGCCAATTATTTTTAATGTGGACTTTAATTCAAATAATACCCAGAAAAGTGTAATAAAACCACTCAGCAGTTTCCACCGGGATTGCCGGGCCATCGCGTTTCCCAAGTAACTATACAATGTTTGCAGAGAACGTGTTTTGTGTGTTTTTTTTTTTTATTGTCATTTTCATTAATATGTGACATTTTAATTATGTTTCTGCACCCTAACTCCCTAAATAACCGCCAGTTCAATAGACAAGGTCGGCTCATGTTAATTGTTATTAACTTTTCTTATGTATCGTGTTTTTTTTTGCAGTCGATTCTAATAGACGACAATTAGAGTTTTGGAAGTCGTGTTGTTTTGCAATTGGGTAGGAAGAAAAGACAACATTTTTTTTTTAGCAAGAGGTGAAATCAGGCTGGCTTTGTTATCGGAGGACACACCTGCCACATTGGGCTGTCGAGGGGGGGCTAAGTAGGCAATTACGGCAGTACTTCTCTTCGGTGCGCCCATAGACAAGACGGAGCGTTCACCTGAACACTCTTCTAATCTGGTGCCATGCCAGATAGACTCAATCGATAGATGATTGTAATTACTTGGAGAGCTCCCAAGTGTCTTTGCAAAGTTCGGGAAGTGCAAAAGTGTCAACAAACAAAAACTACAGCCATGCTTTGTGCAGTTTTGTCCGCCAAGGACAAAAATTTCACGCTGTAGAGATAATCGAGGTATAAAATATAATATAGCTACTTAGCTGTTTTCATTTTTAAAAGCCTGGGACTTTTGGGAAGGAGGAAAACGTGGATAATGGTGGGTCTGAGGTTTTCTTTTAAAGGAGAACTATGAGGTGAGTGATTTTCACTCACCTCATAGTTCTAGCCGACCTGTGACAATGAGACTGTCACAGGTCGGCTCAGTAGATCCGGAGGTGAGCGAACATATCCCGGCTTTCGCTCACCTCTTGATCCTGTCACGGCTCTCTGCCGTGGCAGGGCTGGATTCCCCCCCCCCCGCTCCGATCCGCCAGCGCTGACTGGCGGAACGGACGGGGGAGGGGGCGGGTACAGCTGGCTCAGCCTCTAGATAGGCAGAGCCAGCTGTCACTCACACAGCTGCTCACGGTATACTGCGGCGTCTCAGTATACAGCTCGCTGTATACTGAGCCTAGGGTGACGGGAGGGCGCTAGTTTGTGTCCTCCCGTTACCCTAAGGAGAACTATGGGGAAAAGACTTAACCCCATAGTTCTCCTTTAATGGCACAGATGTGCAGAAGAGCTAACTGGGGAGAGTTCTACTGCCGCCTGTGAAGGTTCTCATTCATCGAGGTCATGGAATATCTGTAAAAAAATTAATCAAGGCAACTAGACTTCCTGTATTTTTCTTGAAGATATTTCGCTGGTCATCTGACTACCCTGTTTCCCCAAAAATAAGACCTACCCTGCAAATATGACCTGGTACTATTTTGGGGAATTGCTAAAATATAAGCAAAACAAATGGCAAACGCACTCATCAATTTGTTACCAGCTTTACAGCAAGGTGCACATGGAAGGGCTTTAAACAGTAATAGCAAAAAGTTTCCCAGCACACTGGCCAGCCAGCATGCAAAAAAAAACTTGTCTCACCGCTAAGGTCAATAACAGAGGTTTGGATACACGTCTTCTGCAGAAAATGTGAAAGCCGCACAGCCGCGTCAAGGCACCTCTTATAGTGCGGTCCTAACTCTAAACTATGAGAGTCTCCATCTTGGAGCACATGTGGCAAAAGATCAAATTGGGTGCAGCTTTGTCAGCCATGCTGACTGGTGAGTCAGCATGGCTGACTCACCAGCTTCACTCATGGCTTCACTCATTCTGGCCAGCAATTGGTTTCCAAATTGCTCTTGCAAAGGTACTGATTGCCCTGATCACCATATTCTTAACTTTGCCATTTTGGATTATTTAATTTGGATTAGGATTTACATACATTTTGGATTGTTGTACATTTAAAAAAAAATAAGAAAAGACCTACCCCAAAAATAAGACCTAGTGTGTTTTTTTGAGCCCCAAAAAATATAAGATGGTGTCTTATTTTCGGGGAAACACGGTAGCTTTCTCAATTCTGAAACATCTTCAAGAAAAATACAGCAAGTCCAGGTGCCTTGATTTATTTTTTACCGAGAGTTCTACTGCTGTTCCAAAGCCTTGTCCCCAATGGGCATTTCACACTAGTGATCCTACAACTCGCTAGTGAAAGGATCACCATCTATCTTGGCATCACTCCCTCATTGGCCAAACCAGCAAGACGCCACGCTGTTGCTGCTCCTTAGCTAATGAGTCAAGTTATGCAGCGTTTCAGCCAAAGAGAAAGTTATGGAAATTAGAGGTGTTGAGCCAGTGTGACATGACCCCAAGACAGTGGTGGTCAACTTTCTTGATATACTGTAGGCAGGGCTGGATTCCCCACATGGCCACCGGGGCCCGGCCTCTGGGCGGCAGGGAGCAGAGGGGTGGCAGCGGTGTGGAGTCCCCCGACGCCTGGAACATGCAGTTCCGGGAGCCGGACGGTAAGTTATTTTCTACATTTAGCCCTGCCTTGGGAAAGCAGTGGGAGGAAGCCGCTTGTTCATTCGTTCCCACCGCCCGCACCTACCTACCTCTCTCCCCGCTGGCTCCGTCCTCCGGGCTCCATCCTCCCCCTGCCGCGGAGTCTCTCTCCTCACTGGCCACCGATGCGGGGAGCAGAGCGGCAGGGTTAAAATTAACCCTGCCATTCCGTGTAAACAGTGAGAGGGGAGAACCATCTTCCCCTCTCATCTGTCACAGGAGTTCAAGCACAGTGCTGTGCCAGAACTCCTGTATTGGAGGTGAGAGGGTCAAGAAAGAGAACCTGTCACCTCCAAATGCTATCACACAGGGGATTGTTAGTTCCTGGGTGATAGCGATAAAGTTAAAGTGACATTAAACCCTCAGATTTTTTAACATAAAACAATACTGTAATGTGCGCCTTACTGTAATCCATGATTGCTTCCCTTCTCTTTGCTGAAATGGGATGCAACAGAAAGCTGCCAGATACTGCAGTCATGCAACATGAGTTGATGAAAGACAGCATACATACTACAAGGGATGGTCGGAGACTGCAAGACATGCTACAGGGACATATTACAGGAGACAGTCATATGAGATGCTGAATGAATGAAACAAATTGCGACTGTCGCCATTCTATTCTGCTTTCCGGAAATATATAATTCCGGGGGGGGGGCGGGGGGGTTTAAGTAATCCTCAGACCTAAAACGTGCATTTTAAACGTGTGAAAACAATAAATATATGCAAAAACGGCTCCGGACATGAAAGGGTATGCACGAAAACCGCAGCAGAGCCAGTGACGGTGTTCATTGCTGTGTATGCATTATGAATGAGGAGCCGGCCACAGTACCTGCCTTGCTCTTTGCCGTATTTATGTGCCGTTATTGGCCGTAGCGCGCGGTCCCGGCACAGCTCTCGGTTGCACAATGCATTAATTTTTCACCATCTAAGTGGAGTGCTGTGAACTGAAAATCAATGCGGTGCACTGCGTGATTAAAACTGCATATTTCATCATACCGTTAAGATAGCGCGCGCTCGGCAAATGTATTTTTAATGCGTGATATTTAGATGAGGTTTAGGCGGCTGACGTGCCCATAAAAAGAGCACATGCATATTTTTAAAATATATATACACAGCTTCTTGATTACCAGCGATACAGTCGGGAGGTGTTCACGCTGTGCGTTCAGGCGTCCTCATACCCCGCGCGCCGCTTACTCAGAGCACAGGGGATGATGGGGGAATAAATAAAAAATCAGGGGAATTTTAACCTCATCAATGCAAGATTCATACAAGATGATAAAGTCAAACCATGAGTGACTTTTTTTCTAAGTGTTAATGTACAAAAACATGGCGGTGAAAATTAAGGAATGGTGAAACTGCGAATTTTTGCTTCAGCGAAAAACAAGACAATGCGCTGAATATGTGCCATGCGTTGGCGTCAACAGGGAAGGCAAAATTAACCCGCCTGATTTTGTGTCTCACTGGCCATGGCATTGAAAAAAGTTCAAACAGGCCCAAAGCAACAGCAGCTATGAGTTTGTTTAACCCTTTAAATGGCAGCCACTGGTTTCTATTGGCAGCTGTAAAGCTGCCTAATCAGGGGCGAACCTGCTACCGGTGCGGCTGCACCAGGGCCTGAGGCTAGGAAGGGCAGTGAAATCCGGTCCTAGTGTGTGTGTCCCCATTGGAGGAAGCCATGGTCCAATGGGCTTATAGCACCATGTGTACAAGCTGCAGTCTCTGCCTCCTGTGCCACAGTCCCCGCCCCACAAAGTGTCGGTATTCGCGTCCCCCCTGAGAGGGGTGAAGGTGGGTGGGTCTGGGGGTGTGTCTGGGGCGCTGCACTGCTCCATTTCTCAGTTGGGATGATTGCAGTGCAGTGATGGAGACAGGCTGGAACCCTGGTGGAGGAGATGGTGAGGAGAGGCTTGGGGGGCGACGATGCTCTGATGGGCTTCTGAGTTGGCCCCAAGAAAAAATCTTGCACTAGGGCCCTTTGGTCCACCACTGTGCCCAATCACTTCTACAAGGAGGCAATGTCAAGCCACACATGTGGGTAAGGTATATTAGGTATCACCGAGCATGCAGCCATGAAAGGGACAATCCCAGGGCCATTATTAATAGTTAAATGGTACTGTCAAAAAACTAAAACAAATTATGTGTCTCTATATCAAATTTCCGTATATTCTATCCCTCTCTCAATAACCAGATCCAGCTAGAAGTTTGTAAACTTACTTACCGAAGATGGCCATAGGATGTATTTCACTCTGCCATGTGAATATGCAATTCCTTGTGTCACTGAACTGAGCTGTCATTCCCCAGGCACAGAAACCAGGGAAGAAGCTGCTCAAACACCATCTGCATGACTCCATATCTGAACAATGTAACGTTATCATTGCTTGCTGGGAGCAATGCATGATGGGATATGTAATCTTGCATCACATCAAGCAGCAGGGAAAGAGACACAAAGCACACTGGGAATCCAGGAAGTTGTTGGAAGCGATGGGCAGACGGAAGGCAGTGCTCACTACATAAAAGGGATTTATTTCATGTAAGCTTTGGTTGTATTATAAGAGACATCTCCAGTATGTATTCCTATTACAATGCTGATGTCATAACAGGATAGTGCATGCTGGGACCTTAGGACTAAACTGATGAGCTGTAAAGGGTTTTAAATCATCACCCATGGACAATTTTGAATATCAAACTTTTTTTGCCATGTCACAGGTGCACAGAATTGTAAGGTATGGCATGTTTGGTATCTATAAACTCAATACATTTCTTCTCTTTTAAACTTTAGAACAAAAATGAGCCCCTGGCACTTTGTCTGATCTGGGCACTATCCATCCGCTTCTCCTCCTCTACGGGCTCTGCAATATTTTCAGGGAGTTCGTCCTCCCTCCACTAGCTCTCCCCATGACCTGTCTGTCTGAGGTAGCTCTGAGGTCTCCCCCTCCTTAAAGTCCCGCTCCAGCTGAATAATAAATATATATATATTTTTGTTATGTGTGTATTTATATTACATTGACATTTACAGGGTTATTCACTAAAGGGTGAAGGGTTTGGAGAACACATGAGAAGTGAACACTCTAGGCCTCAATGACTGATTTTGAAAAATCCTCCAATTCAGCTCCCTTTCCAGTTCAGCGATGTTGTCCTAGATTGTTCACTTCGCCTGCCTTCTCCAAACTCTTCACCCTCTAGTGCAGTGGTTCTCAACCTTTCTAGGGCCGAGACCCCTTGGTAACATTTGCCAAGTTGTGGTGACCCCAGCGGTAAAATTTAGGGATGACATGGCTGCTACAGCGACATCTGGCGGGAGAACTGACACTGCTGCTCTAGGAGACGGCTGAGGAGGACTCTCACCTAGCATAGCAGAAATCACACAGCGACCCCACAGCTTGAGAACCGCTGGCGTACGCCGTCATAATAATAATTTAAAAAAACACCATAGGAATGCATAGCTAGATTCCTATTGGCTATTTCACTTTGCAATAGCAAACTAGCTGCTGTTAATCACTAGAAGGGGACCTGATGGAGAACTTCAGGTCCCCTCTGCTGATTGGCAGCAGCAGAGGGCTGTTGCAATAGCTAGTTTTCTATTGGCTATTGTAAAGGGAAATAGCCAATAGGAATGCATAGCTAGATTCCTATGGTGTTGTTTTTTTTTTTCCTGACTGATGGCGGCCTGCGGCCATGGTGTCAGAAAAAGCTGTGCAGAGAAAGTGTTTCTCTCCCAGGCGGCCGGGAGCCGCCAGGCGGCCGGGAGCCGCTAGGCGACCCCTGGCAAATCGTCATTCGACCCCCGACGGGGTCGCGACCCACAGGTTGAGAACCACTGCTCTAGTGAATAAACCTGATAGTATTTTATATTAAGCATTTAGAAAAACTTTAGAAGTTTTGAAAAACAGTTGCACAAGATAAAAATTGTCAAATGCCTTCCTTTTATGTTACAGATTCTCTGCTGATAAATGATCATAATAAATAAATAAATAAATATTAGGTGATTTAGGTAATTTTGGGTCTTGACCCAAAGTCAGGCAAAAGTCAAGGCCTAATGTAATGATCAACCTTGAACCTTCTCTACCTTCTGGTCCATATTCAGCTCTTAATTGAGAGTTCTTAAACTGATCATCCGTGCAATCAAAAGACACGGGTCTTTCTGACGTCACACGCTCCAGAGTTGACGAAGTCTTTACTGTTGCCGGTCGACCGGCTGCTGCGTTTTTTAACTGAGTTACTGATTTTCCGATTCGAATACAATTTTTAATACTGCACCATAAGGATTTCCTCTTTGCCTTTTTAATATGATGGAATATCGGTAATGAGCGTGGTGGAGGGAGCAAATTACGAAGGGGGAGGATGCTGACTCTTTCCTTGATTTTCCTAAAAACGCTTCCATGGCTGTTACTCATGCTGGGCACACACCTTACAACCATCGCAGGACTTTTGTCTTGCGATGGTTGTAAGATAATTAAAAAAATGTACGATCTGCCCATCTTGGACAGGCAGATGGTACTTGCGATGATCGCAAGCCCGCCCCGCTGAAGGGGCGGGCTTCCGATGACCGCAATGCCGAACGGCTGGTTTTCGTACATCTTCCTAAGACAAAAGTCGTGCGAACTTACAGTAGTAGAGGTTGCACGCTTTCCACACACCTTACGGTAATCGTACGATCGCGGGATTTCCCACGATTATCGCAAGGTGTGTGGGCACCTTAACAGTCAGAAATTCTGGTGAGTGCCCAGTCACTGGGGGGTGTCTTTTGATTGCACGGAGGAGCACCATCGTATTGGAACACTGATTTGTTTGAGATTTAAAGGAGAACTATGGGGTCAGGGCTTTTCCCCATAGTTCTCCTAAGGGTAACAGGAGGACACAAACTAGTGTCCTCCCGTCACCCAAAGCTCAGTATACCGCAAGCTACAGCTCACGGTATATTCTGAGACGCCGCAGCCGGACGGATCCCGACTTTACTGTCGAGATCCACCCAGCTGCGGGATTGACAGCTGGCTCTGCCTATCTAGAGGCAAAGCCAGCTGTACCCACCCCCGTCCGTTCCTCCAGTCAGCGCTGTAGGATCCGAAAGGGGAGGGGGGAATCCCTGCAGGGAGGCGTGATTGACAGTCACGGCTCTCTGCAGGGATAGATCGAGAAGTGAGCGAACGATGGTATGTGTTCGCTCACTTCCCGATCTATTGAGCCGACCTGTTTCATTGTCACAGGTCGGCTCGAACTATGAGGATGAGTGATTTTCACTCAACTCATAGTTCTCCTTTAATGTGTTGCATCTGCACTTTATTGGACTTGGGGAAAGTTTTTTATTTTTCCCTTTTTTTCACTTGAAAAAGTCGTTCACATTTTCACCAATAAGGATTGGACTTTTGCTGTGGGCTGACTGTTTGGATATTAACGTTTGGATTTATTATCTTTACACATTTCACTGGTTCACAATAATTTATGTTTTGATTTGTTATAATAAGTGATGTTATAGTTTTACACAATATTTTATTCACTTGTGGGGAAGTTTTATATATTGCATATGCACATCATTGGAAGGTTTTTAGCGCTGTACAGTTTATTAAGTAAGGATACACTCTGATGGGAACAACTAATCATTAGTTGTCCCCATTAGAATTCCCCCTTACATTAAATGTCCCTATCAGAGTGCCCCTTACATTACTGGCCCCTATTAATTAAGTTACTAATACACTCTGATGGGGGACAACTAACATAATGGGACAATCTGATGGGGACAAATAATGTAAGGGAGCTGTGACGGACTGAACCGTCACTGGGGCTGCTGGAGGATCCTGAGGGCCAGCCTCCTTCCTAGCGACTATGGACCTAGGACTATAGAGACCCCCCCTTGTGGGTTGAACTGGGTGTCCGGGGCCCATGGACGGCTGTTGCGGGGGAGCCTGGCCCTACAGCTGTCCAATTTCACAATTCAATACCGGCTCTGGAAACCCAATGTTAATGACAATGGATTATCCCGGCAGACGGACCTGGAACCTTAAGACTACTTTTCCAACATCCTCGAGTTCACCCGTTCGGGGTCCCACTGTGGCTGTTGGACTGTTTCCCAGGGGGGAGTATTGTCATTGTCCTTGGAATACTAAACCATGTTTCCTTGATTCTATTACACAGTGGTGGGTCATCCACCCTGTCTTATGTTTGAATCACTCTGTGTTTTGTTTCATTGTTCACAGTTTGTCTTAAAGTGACATTAAACCCTCAGATTTTTTAACATAAACCAATACTGTAATGTGTGCCTTACTGTAATCCATGGTAGTTTCCCTTCTCTTTGCTGCTCTTCCTTTTAAATCTGTATCTGTTCTCATGCTGGGCAGAACTTCTGTTTTGCAGCAGGCTGCGTTGTCTCTGGAATGAATACACGGTGTCTGTGTATAGGTTTGCATAGGTTTGTAACCTGAGCCAGCACTACAGGAAGAGGCACTCAGCTGCAAAGGGAAGTTCTCCCCCAGCATGAGAAGACATGAGGATTTAAAAGGAAGAGCAGCAAAGAGAAGGGAAACTACCATGGATTACAGTATGGCGCACATTACAGTATTAGTTTATGTTATACAAATTTGAGGGTTTAATGTCACTTTAAGGATAACCCCCTCCAAACGGCTCCGTGGTCTGGAAGGAAGGCATTTTGTCTGTGTTTGACTGTTTGTTGCTTATGTAATATAATTATCTCCTGGGACGTCTCTGTGTCATTACACATATTAGCCCTCCCATTCAAGCTATTGGACCAATCCCTGCTGACCCTGTTTCAAGTCCTCATTTGCATGGCCAAGAGTGAGGACTAGAGGGGACTTTACAATTGACCAATAGGAAGTGGTTGTTTGGGCGGGGTGTTCAAACTGCTGTGTATAAAAGTGTGTTGTGTGCATTCAATAAAGCTGATTCCTGTTTGAACTTACATACAGCCTGCCTGGTTTGTTCTGAGCTATCACAGCTGGATTCGAAACGGCACATAGCTGTAGTTCGAATCCCGGAGCATCGGATGACCGAGAAATCAGACGTTGCGGTCTGATATCTGAGGAGTGCCCAGAGAGTGGAACCGAGCGAGCAGGGGCTTGTTACAGGAGCATTGAGAGGACATGAGATTTGGACCTCCTTAAATTTAATTCAATAGCCCTGCCATAAATAGTGGGGGCCTTAGAACTAGTCAAAGCTAACATATGCCTAAACTTTACCACTATTGTTAGTACTATGGACCTTCTGCTTGCTGCAAGTAGAGTTACCCAATTATGGCCCTCCCCATAATTTTCAAAAGAAAACTGGGTCAGTTTTCCGCCCAACCCAGCCCAAATACAACCATATCTTATATAATCACAGCCAGTATTGCTAAGTTCCATTTCTTAGCAGTAATATCTTAGCAGAAGAGATATAGCCTTTTTAATTAACACATTATGTCTTCAAAAAGGCTAAAAAAAATTGTTACACTGACATTCAGCAATACTGGGAAAACGTGTGCTTGTCAGGTAGCGTGTTCTAGTTAATGTATAGGGAGATGAGAACAAGTTTCTGTTATCCCTCATCTTATCAGACAACGGTGACCTCATTACTGTCAAAACATCAGACAGACAAGATGGCCGTGACCTCGCCACCTGCCTACAATTGGAATTTCTACATCTTAGAATAAATTACTGTTCACTGGCACAATCAATAAATTGTTCGAATGGTGAAAATGCCAAGCGGCTTGGAGGACAGCAGAAAGGTGCCTGTGTGATTAAATACATAATAGGGTAAGGAAGAAGCGAACTAGAGAGTCAATAGCTTTGCTATACTTGAAAATATAAAGCATTGATGTTTCAATGTAGTGCAGGTTGAGACCTTCAGATGTTTCCAGCTTCACGTTGTGGAGGATAGTCCTTGAAGGGCTGCTTATAACAGACACCTCTTACATACAGGAGACATAATGGACAAGGCTAAAGTACAATGCATTTGTTATTGGCCATAACAAATGTTATTTTGAGTCATATTTTGACTAGGGATGCACCGATATACCGGCCGCCGAAACATATCGGCCGAAAATGGCACTTTTGGTTAAATGCCGAAAGTGCCATTTTCCTGCCCATACATCGGCGCATCCGTGATTTCTTTGCTCCCCGCTGGGCGCTGCTCTGTGTCCCAGCGGGAAGGAGAGAAAGTGACAGCTGGCCGAGCGCTGCAGAATCACTGTGCGGCAGAGCGGTGTGGGGGCGGAGACAGGCCGCGCTGTCACAGGAGGCTGAGCTCTCCTCTCGCACCGCTCGCTCAGCCTCCTGTGACAGCGTGTCAGAGAGGAGAGCGGGTACACGTTTCAGTTTTTTAATTTCTATTTCGGTGCACCTCTAATTTTGACTGTATGTGTCCTGGACAAGGGACCAAATCCACTGACAGATGGACGGTCCGGGTGATTTCAGGAGCGTGCCTGAGAGTCAAAATGCCGGACACATGCAGAGCATGCCAGAGACTGTGTGTAGACACAGGTATCAAGGAGAAGGACAGGAGTCAGTAGATAACACAGAGTGCTCTGGAGTGTGCTGGAGTCATAGGGCAGACAGGGGTGCACTGGAATAAGTAGATGATACTGCCCACAGTAGGTCACCTGAAGTCCCTAGATGACCTGGGTGCAGTGGAGCATACTAGATGACACTAGGGTGTACAGGAGATATTTCAGAGTCACAGGATAGCATGGGCACACTGGAGCACAATAGATGATAATCTGGTGTACTACAGGAGGTTACTTGGAGTCACTAGATGACACAAGTCCACAGGAGGTCACTTGGAGTCATTAGATGACATGGGTGCACTGGAGCACACTAGCTGACAATTGGGGGTACAGGAGGTCACATGGAGTCATTAGATGACACAGATGCACTGGAGCACACTAGCTGACAATTTGGGGTACAGGAGGCCACTTGGAGTCATAAGATGACACGGGTGCACTGGAGCACACTAGCTGACAATGGGGTGCACAGGAGGTCACTTGGAGTCATTAGATGACATGGGTGCACTTGAGCACACTAGATGACAATGGGTGGTACAGGAGGTCAATTGGAGTCATTAGATGGCACTGGTGCACTGGAGCACACTAGCTGACAATGGGGGGTACAGGAGGTCACTTGGAGTCATTAGATGACATGGGTGCACTGGAGCACACTAGCTGACAATGGGGGGTACAGGAGGTCACTTGGAGTCATTAGATGACATGGGTGCACTGGAGCACACTAGCTGACAATGGGGGGTACAGGAGGTCACTTGGAGTCATTAGATGACATGGGTGCACTGGAGCACACTAGCTGACAATGGGGGGTACAGGAGGTCACTTGGAGTCATTAGATGACATGGGTGCACTGGAGCACACTAGCTGACAATGGGGGGTACAGGAGGTCACTTGGAGTCATTAGATGACATGGGTGCACTGGAGCACACTAGCTGACAATGGGGGGTACAGGAGGTCACTTGGAGTCATTAGATGACATGGGTGCACTGGAGCACACTAGCTGACAATGGGGGGTACAGGAGGTCACTTGGAGTCATTAGATGACATGGGTGCACTGGAGCACACTAGCTGACAATGGGGGGTACAGGAGGTCACTTGGAGTCATTAGATGACATGGGTGCACTGGAGCACACTAGCTGACAATGGGGGGTACAGGAGGTCACTTGGAGTCATTAGATGACATGGGTGCACTGGAGCACACTAGCTGACAATGGGGGGTACAGGAGGTCACTTGGAGTCATTAGATGACATGGGTGCACTGGAGCACACTAGCTGACAATGGGGGGTACAGGAGGTCACTTGGAGTCATTAGATGACATGGGTGCACTGGAGCACACTAGCTGACAATGGGGGGTACAGGAGGTCACTTGGAGTCATTAGATGACATGGGTGCACTGGAGCACACTAGCTGACAATGGGGGGTACAGGAGGTCACTTGGAGTCATTAGATGACATGGGTGCACTGGAGCACACTAGCTGACAATGGGGGGTACAGGAGGTCACTTGGAGTCATTAGATGACATGGGTGCACTGGAGCACACTAGCTGACAATGGGGGGTACAGGAGGTCACTTGGAGTCATTAGATGACATGGGTGCACTGGAGCACACTAGCTGACAATGGGGGGTACAGGAGGTCACTTGGAGTCATTAGATGACATGGGTGCACTGGAGCACACTAGCTGACAATGGGGGGTACAGGAGGTCACTTGGAGTCATTAGATGACACGGGTGCACTGGAGCACACTAGCTGACAATGGGGGGTACACTTGGAGTCATTAGATGACAATGGGGAGGTACAGGAGGTCACTTGGAGTCTCTAGATAACACAAGCGCACTGGTGCACACTAGATGACAATGGGGTGTACATGAGGTCACTCAGAGACACAGCATAACATAGGCACATTGGAACACATTAAATTACATTGAGGTGCACAAGAAGTTACTCAAAGATGTGTAGAAGCATAGCGACACGTTTGAACTCTGCATCGCTGTGTAATCTGAAGCTCCACCAATCAAAGAGTTTCCTCTTCATTGGCTGCACTGACCCAGAGAGATGTGAAACTAGTAAGCTGGGCAGCTGCATGCAGGAGGGGAGACCCGGAGCTGGATCCTGGAAAAGGCGAGTGTTTCCGTTATATTCAGCTCTTCTCTAATCAGCTTCTAAAGGGCTTTGTGCCATTCAATATACCAAACATTCTATTCACTACAAAGTCCACACACATTGTTTCCGATCTTTCAAGCGCTGATCAAGTGAGCAAGGTTTCAGCCCCCAAAACCTGCTGGCTTTGTGTGCAGTCTTCTATCTGATTTTACATTGTATCTACTTGTATCTGGACTATAACATCGTGTTGGGGCACTTCAATTCTAGGAATACTCTTATACAAAAAGCTGACTTTTGTAAGCACCTCAGGCAGTATATAATAAGGTTCCTATGGTTCGGAATCCTACCAATCCCTCCAGCTGCCATTTTGTCTGCACAGCTTGGTCTGTAACAGGAGGAGAAATTTTTCTTTTTTCATCAAACCTTGACCAGGAGATGGAAATTGGCCAGTAGTTTGCTGAGGCAGTTCCTGTCCTGGCTGATGCAACACTGTCCTACCGCTGGCCAATTTCAATCAAACTCTCATTAAGAATTAAGAGACCGTACATGATACAGCAATAAAAATGGTATCACTGTAGAATTGACCGAAATGCAATAGAGAAAAAAAAAACAGAGGTAGGTGTTTCACTACGTGAATTAAGAAACTGCAGATGATATAGCAGTGTAAAATTAGCCAACAGCAGGATAATTTCATGAGCAAGGCTAGGCCCACATGTACCAGAGACAAATAGCACCGATAGGATTTTACTGCAAGAGGTAAGATACTGCAGAGGATACAGCAGTGTAAAACTGGCCAGCAGCAGGACATCTGTAATCGGGATAATAGGACTAACTGGTGTATGCCTAACTTTTATTTTATCTATGGGGATGGGGGGGGGGTTAGCGAATGATAGCAATATTTTTTTCCGTTCGAACAGTTTGAACACCTGGATTTGGGGCGGTATTATGATCTGGGATTGCTTCAGTTGGTGAGGTCTAGGTTCAGCAATGTTATGTGCCCACAAAATGAAGTCAGCTGCCTACCTAAATGACCAGGTTTTTCCATCAATGGATTTATTCTTCCCTGATGGCTTGAGCATATTCCAAGATGACAATGCCAGGATTAATCGGGTTCACATTGTGAAAGAGTGGTTCAAGGAGCCTGAGACATCATTGTCACACATGGATTGGCCACCACAGAGTCCAGACCTTAATCACACTGGGAATTTATTTGTTACTACAGGTATTTATATAGTGCCGACAATTTACGCAGCACTTTACATAGAGCGCTTTCACATCAGTCCCTGCCCTCCAGGAGCTTACAGTGTAAGGTCCCAGCTCGCATGCATACATACATACATACATACAGGGACAATTTTGAGAGGAGCCAATTAACCTACCAGCATGCCTTTGGAGTGTGGGAGGAAATCGGAGTACCTGGAGGAAACCCATGCAAGCTCTGGGAGAACATGCAAACTCCCTGCAGATAGTGACCTAGCCAGGGTTTGAACCAGGTACCCTGAGTGCTACACAGCAGAAGTGCTAACTGTGACAGACTGAACCGTCACTGGTGCTGTTGGTGGAGCCTGGGGGCTAGCCTGCTTCCTACTGACTATGGACCCAGAACTATGGAGACCCCCCTCGGACCTTTTGTGGTTACAATGAACCATTCTACCAGGTTTATGTGTGGAGGGATGTACTGTACATTTTCCCTGGCATTACATTTGGATGACCCTGTGTTTATTATATGTACATGCTGTGAATCCAGGAGCACTTAAGGGGGATAATTCTGGACATTGAACTGATACAGTTTATTGGTCCCTTTTGTTGTATTGTGTTGATGATGGGATCAGGATAGCCAATTCTAGGAGTAGCTGACTCAGGGTGTAGAGGAGTAGATCACCCTATACACTCAGGAGATAATCCCATCACATGTGTCTCCTCTCTCCCTATTCATTCATTAAGGCATCGGGGAGGGGATGTCTGTTTGCATGCTGTTCATGTTTGATTGCGTTATGCGTTTAGACTTCTTGAACTGTATATATACTGAGCTGGTCTTCAATAAAGCAGATCTTGGTTTCCCCCTCAACATTATAGTTGTCTGACGGTTGAGGAGTTTAACGTTCTGTCCTAAGATATTGGTTCTGTCCAATAATTAGGCAGGTTTGGGCTGAGGACACTGGAATTCGGGTTCCAGCGGAGAGGAAGCTGATTTACGGACGGAGGTAACCAGTCGGGGTACCGGGCGGTCCGTCACACTAACCACAAGGCCTCTGTGCTGCCTGAGAATCTTTGGGATGTGCTGAAGAAGAATTTACGCAGTGGTTAAACTTTTGCATCATCACTTGGTGGTCTTGGTGAAAAATCAACGCAACTCTGGATGGAAATAAATGTTGTGACATTGCATAAGCTTATCGAAGCGATACCACGGCGAAAGCGTGCTGTAAGCTAAAGGTGGTCCAATGAAATATTAGTGGGTGTGACTTTTTTTGGGGCCAGGCAGTATACATCTGTAGCTCCCCTCTAACCCCCAAAGGAATGTGGTAAACCCGAAGGCAGGGAGGTCTGACATTTCACTCTCAGGGATGGATCCTTAGCTGGGTTGTGGGATGTGAACAGTAAATTGGGCGCGAGTCACTTTAAGTACCTATTCAATGCTTTAAGTAGAAAGAGGGAAAGAGGGTATAGGGTTACATACATCCATGGACAAAATAGACTCCAGACTCAAAAGTCCCTTCCAGCTTCCACAGTGCAGGAATACTTTAGTTGTGCTGAGGATGACACTGTGTAATAGAGCAACAGCTAAATAGAGGATATGCTTGAGTTCTTCCCCGGGAGAGACAACAGACGTGTTCCTGGGGTCCATGCTATCCTGGCCTAACTGGCACCTCCAGCAGTCGTAGGGCTCCTCTGGTTCTCCCTCCCAGATAGTTCCAGACCTCACGTGGGTCCACATCTGGCCTCCTGCAGGCTTGAGATCTAATCAGCTGCTCCCACCTTGCACATCCGAACTCCCAGGCTTAGCCCAGGGGCAGAATGCCTTGAGCACATGCACTTTCCCAGCATGCACCACTGGCCATGAAACTCCTAGTATTTGGCTGGCGAGGCATAGACACTCCCAATGTTCTTTCATTGGCTGCCCCACTCTGCGGCAGGGTCACAACCCACAACAGGTAGGTGCAGACCATAGCAGAACTCCAAGAAATGACCAAATGATCACAGGCTAAAAATCGGCCAGACTGATTACAGTTCCAGCAACACTAAATTTAAAGAGCCTCTCCACTGAGGGTGAAGGGGCTACATATTATTTTGGGGGTTTTAACTCATCTTCAGGCCTAAAATATGAATTTAAAAAAAAAAAATGGCCCCAGCTGTGAAAGGGTTAAAATCGTATTCACTTTTAAAAACAAGCTACAATATAAATGACCCGAAACCCCTTATAAATTCCCCGTGTAAGGTGAACCTGTGACTTTGCCCGGTATAGCCAATTTGCAGGTTCATTTGAAACTGTGCTGTTTGCTTAGCAGAATGTCAGCTAATTGTTTTCTATTAAATTAAGTAATTAAGCGACATTAATAAAGGTTCCCATTGCCAGAGGAATGCGCTGCCTTTTACATATCTGTAACCCCCCAATAAATGCATCAATCCTCCTACAACCAGCAGCCTCCAGCTACCTATTTCCATTAGAGAACGACTAAAGGTGAATGGTAATAGGCAGAGCTGAACAGAAGGGTATTCAGACATCTGTTCCGCCAAGTCTTCTGTGTGATGTCAGACAAATGGCTGGAAAAAAACCTCAAATATGGTTCCCCCATCCTAGGAAAAAAAGGGAATTAACATTTAAGGCCTCATTCACACGGGCGCAGAGGTCAACCTACCATAAAAACATCCATCTGTGGCTCCTGGATGCAAAGATTTTGGATGCATCTGATTTTTTTTTTATGGTACGTGGACCTCTTCATCCGTGTGAATGAGCCCCCTGTACTGACATCATGCCTGGTATAGAGAAGTAGGAATTCTGATGTCTGCTCCAGTTTTGATCAATTCCCCCCAATGTATACTGATATACATTGGGGGGAATTGATCAAAACTGGAGCAGACATAACCTGGAGCAGATTTGCACTGCAGCCAACCAGCTTCTCTCTCTCATTTTCAAATCTTACCTGGGCAAACTGAAGAGAGATGCTGATTGGTTGCCATGGGACACTGCTCCAGATTCTCTCTGCCCCAGTTTTGATAAATTCCCCCTCTGTATGTTTGCATGAAAAATATCATCAGTATTAGGGATGCTTCAAAACCGGTTTTTCGGTATCGAGTACCGGTGCTGTGTGCCCAGACTATCAGGAAGTCGGGCGGCGGATCAAGACCCGTCGCCTGGCTTCCTGATTGCCTGTGAAGCCGGTGTTCTAGCGACTGCCGAGGCTGCCAGGCTTCCTGACCAATCAGGAAGCCGGGCGGCGAGTCATGAGGTGCCGTCCAGCTTCCTGACCGGAAGGCTGCCTAGCAAGAGGTGAAGTCGGCTCCCTAGCCAATCAAGAAGGCTAGCGGCACATCATGACCCGCCTTCCAGCTCCTTGATTGGCTAGGAAGCTGGCTTCACCTCTTGCTAGGCAGCCTGGCTTCCTGACCAATCAGGAAGCCAGATGGCACCTCATGACTCACCACCCGGCTTTCTGATTGGTTAGGGAGCTAGACTGCTTACCAACAAGTTAAGCTGGTTTCCTAGTCAATCAGGAACCCGGGAGGCGGGTCATAACCCAGCGCCCTGCTTCCTGATTGGAAAAGAAAGCCAACTCCATGCTCCCTCGGCAATTAAAGTCAGAGGGAGAACGCTGGTATGGAAAGGATTAAGGGCCCCTTTACATTTGTGCAGTGCATTAACCCCTTCATGACTGAGGCCCTTTTTTCATTTTTTGCACCCATGTTATATTCCACATTTTAGGACCTTTGTAAAGCCGACAGTCGGCTCTACAAGTTTAAACAGAGTCCCGGCGGCAAAAGTCGCCGGGAGTCTGTTTAAACAGCCCCGATGCTGGCGACGTACACTGTACGTCGTCAGTCACGAAGGGGTTAATGCACGTGCTTTAACATCAACATGTGCTGCATTAAGACAGTCTATTGAAGTCAATGGGCATCGGACGCACCAAAACATCGTAAAAATGGGGGTGTGTGACAAAATATTTGAAGCGACGCATGGTGTGCTGTCATGTGTCCCAGCGCATGTGCTTTGCCTTAGCGCTTTGGGGGTGCTGTTCAAAACTAATGTCACCACAACATGCAACGTTCCCACTATTCATAGATGTAAATCAGTTCCTAATTAAAACAATGTAGCCATGCCCCACAGTAAAGGAAAAGCGATATCTCCTGCTAGCGTGAGATGACACGCGGTCATCCTAAAACTTCCTGCCAGACAGCCGAGAGGCCAATCCTTACCTATTTTATGATCTAATTTAGGAGAACGAACGGGCAAATCTATATGCACACACCAAGTCCACAGAAACCGAAATAATGGAGGAGATGAAACGTGTTTCTAAAATGTCATTTTTCATTAAATGTGACACCTGCTATGAAATCACCCCGGGGGAAGACACAAAATATTAATAAACAGTGACACATCCCATAATAAAAAGATATACCGATACACACATGTATAATAAGCAACAATGCAGTGAGTGTCAGCTTATCAGGCTGCTTCATTATAGGCCGGTGACAGCCCCTCAACCGATAACAAAGTGATTGTCAGCGGATGATCAGAAGACATTGTAGCAGCATGACAGGAGCATTGTGACATCATCCCCATAACTGACAGTCTGCAGAATTCATTACAGGAACGAGGCGCAGAGCATTGCGACTTTATAAATAGGGGTAGACATACACGGGGACTAGGAAAGGGCAAGGTGACCTGGATGATCTGTGGGGTCTACTGCTATCTGTTCCCTAAATATCCCCAACAGGTCACATCTACTGAACCCTTTACAGCCTTGGTTCTCAACTGGAGGGTTGTGACCCAAAAGTGGGTCGCAACCCTGTGTTCAGTGGGTCACCGCATGCCTTCCACTTTTCTAGGTGAGACGCTACTCAGCCTCCCCCTAGCACAGCACTGTCAGTTCTCAGGCCAAGCAGCCATTCACAATATGCTACCCGGCGGCGAGTGTCAGCTTGAGGTGAGGTGGGATGGGGGTTTGGCCGTGAGGGAGCTCCATCTATATGTGCATTGCTTACAGCTCCCTTGCGTGCCATGTAGAGGTGCCTGGACCGGAGTGAAGTCAAATTCTGGCTCCCGCCACCTCTACAGGGTATGCAAGGGAGCTGAACAAGCAATGCACCTATATATGGAGCTCTGTAACAGCACAGCAGCCCACACTGGACCCCAGGCTGAGGATCCACTCCAGTTCTCGGAACATAGAGAGACTGGGTGGATCTTAAAAAAAAAAAAGTGTGTGAGATTGTGTCTGTCAGTGTTTTTGAGGGCCCGTTCGCACTAGTACAGTGCACCAATCGCACTGTACCACGCAATCGCACTTACCGCACATTCTGGTTGCGGAGGTGTGTTTCCATTCATTTGAATGGCACCACAAACGCACCTTCCACCCACAGTTTGTTTGCCTGGCATCGGAGCGGTCTGTACAACAATGCCGTGCGTTCCATCGCAGTGCAACTTGGGTCACGACTTAATGACCAAGGACAAATGCGGGTCCTGAGGTTATACAGGTTGGGAACCATTGCTTTACAGTGATGGAGAATAAAATACCAGGTGAAGGATACCTCAGAAAACATGTCCTGTTGGGAGGATTTGGGAACTGGAGTTGAGAAATACTTGAGTAGGGGTTATTGGGGTCAACGTCCAATAAGGCAAAAGGGGAACTAAACTTGAGGTGGAGGGTCTCGCCATAATGTGCACCTATGGGCGTGCTCATGATGTGAAAAGGAGATTAGGACTCCAGCTGCTGGCTGGAGAGAGGGCTGAATGGTCCACTATATGGCTTAAAGGTTATGGACTCCCGACCATCCCACCTATATGATAGAGAGGTCCTCCAAACAGGTAGGAGATGAGAAGAAAGACGAGAACAGAGGCCATGAGGGAGATCCTTCTGGGTGTAGTGATGGTAGGAAAATAAGATGTAACACGTGTGTGTGTGTACTCAGATCTGAAGGGTTGCTCAAGCTCAATACTCCTCTGGGTTTAACAGATGATCCTGCACCAGGGCTGTCCCTCAGGCCTCAGGCTACATCTCATTGGGTCACGTGGTCCCCTTTATGGCCAGAGTGTCCTAACTTGCTAAGAGCTCGTAGCAACTTTTGATACCCTGGCCAGCGTCCCGACCAGCTTGTGGCAACAAGTGATGTTGCTGGTTGCCAGGAGCTAGGTGGGTATCAGGAACCGCATCTGAACCTGGGGCCTCTGCTGTAGCTGGCAGTGGTTCTACCTGCTGAGCCACCTTAGAGCCTTGGATAGCTCCTTGCCTGATCTCCTGTGTAATCCTCAGTTAAACCTAGTTTTTGCTGAACTCCGAACTCCTTGCTCCTCCCTTGAACTTCCTATTTAAGCCACGCCTCTGCACTTCCTGTTTGCCAGATTATTGTGCTCCTGACAATATTTTGCTTCCTTGCTCATCCTATGATACAATCCGTTCATACTGCTACCCGTGTACTGACCTTTGGCTGCTGATTCACCGACTACTCTCATCGTCTTCCACTTCGTACCTGATAGCTTTGGCTACTGACCTCGGCTTGATCTCTGATTACGCTTCTGCCTGCTACTATACTACTACCGTCTGCTTGTGTATCGAACTCGGCCTGTTTGACTACGGCTTTGCCTGCTGTTTCAGCTACTGGACTCCGAGCCTGATCCCAAATCGTGACAGCGGGAAACCGGCCAGAGCGCCCCAGTTTGCTTAGAGTCAATGGTCCTTACACATCTCCCGCCCAGCTCTTAGGAACCTGGGACACTCTGGTTGCCAGGAGCTGGGTGGAACGCCAGGGGCACAGCTTTCTGTAGATATGTATCTGCTGATCACCCACCTAAAACTTAATATGGCCACCGTTCATAATTGTACACATATACAGAGTGCCTTACCATGCACTCTGGTGCCAGCTCAGCTTATGGCAACCAGTGATATCAGTAAGCTGGACAGGACACCAGATGTCAACTCCCTTCGCCCACCGTAACATGCACCAGTAGAAACCCCCCCCTCCTTATAACGTTCACTAGCAGCACCCTCACACCCACCGCCTCAGTCGAATAGTATAGGGACACCCCTGAGTAGGACGTTTGGATTCCAGTGAATACTAGTATGGAGAGTCCGGCCCCCCCCAAAGAAAGGGAACAGGCAGTAGGGTCACCACCTATTAGAAGAAAGTGCTTAGCAAGAAAGGGTCTTCGTCATCGCTAGTTATGCCACTTGGGCTCTGCAAGTGGCATAACTAGCAATCACGGGGGCCCCATACAAAATTTTGCTATGGGGCCCTGTGATTTCTAGTTACGCCCCTGGACATGACGTTCCAATAAATTACCTTTTTGGACTATAACATTGTTGGTGTGCTGGTGACCATCTATCCATTTCATCACCAGGATGGCCGCCGGCAGGCATCAATCAGATGGTCGCATATGAGCGATGACGACACGATGGGGTGTCACCCGGTATAGAGACCGGGTGACACCCGGCCTCGGGACGCCCCTGCTAGGTGATGCTGGACTCCCTCCAGCCAGGAAATGAGGCGGCTCTGTCTGACTTGCTGCAGCTTCTACATGTACATTGTGAGAAGCTCGCAGTGTGCAGTGACATAAGAGGAAGCAATTTCAGTCCAGGAGAGGAGCCGGTACAGCTGTGCAAGACCAAAAGTTCAGTTTTAAGATAAATACTGAAATAAACCAGACTTTCATTTTAACAGGACACAAAAATCAGTGTGCAAAGTGCAGGAACCATGGCAACCTCTGATGAACCATCATGGCTCTCCTTCCACCGGCTTATTAAACGGTAATGAATTTATTTCGCTGCCAGACACAAGCAAATATTCAGCGTTTTCCAACCCGCACAAGCAGCCCCTCTCCAGTGTGCTCCAGGACGACGTTGCCCGCGGTGCAATTAATTCCTCCGGTATCATCAGCGGGTCAATTCTGGCCTAATTCATCTCTTCATCTTTTGTTCTGGGTCCTCATTCATCAAGCCGATGCGAAGCCCAGCAAACAATGAATGCGGCTTTTTTGCTTAGGTAATTAATGAAACGTCTTATCGGGGGGGGAGGGGGGGAGCTTCTCCTTTTATTCCGTGCGGCGGTGGTGGTGAGGGCCGGTATTATCCTGAAATAATGATGAGGGTATTATCCTGGAATAAAGATTTTTCTTAATTTACTTCTGTCTTCTGTTAAGAAAGAACTGACGGAAAAACAGCAAAACGCCTCCCAACTTTGACTCCGCCGGATGGGGGTAGAAATGAGCCTTCCATGGTGGTCCGGTGATTCTGAGGATGGTCCTAAATATCGAAAACCCCTGAGAAATATTTTGTTTTGTGTAACGATAATATTAACCATTATGGACGAGTGGAGCCGTTGTGACATAACTGATCCTGGCCTGAAATGACCAATTTCGACTTTTCGCTGACATGGAAACTTCCAATTTCGCTCATTGAGTTCCTTTGGTGAAATTTGAAAAGAAAAAAAAAGTTATTATTCATAGGTGGTTGTTTTTTAGGGTCATTTCATCCATTTATCAGCCAACATTAAATTTTTCACAATTCTCTCACATTTTTATCACAATGGTATTTGCCTATTTTCAAACAGGTTTCGCCCATTTGTAAACAAGATTTCCCAATCGAAGAAATAAGAATCGCACACTGAAGATTGAGTCAAATATGATCAACCCATCCAGGACTGAGTCAAATAAGATTCACCAATGGAAGACTACATCAAATAAGATTCGCCTATGGAAGACAAATAAGATTCACACATCAAAGACTGAGTCAAATAAGATGTGTCCAAGACTGAGTCAAGCATCGCCAATTGAAGACTGAGCCAAATGAGATCCACCCATCGAAGAGGGAGTCTTCGATGGGTGGATCTAGATTTGTCTATCTAAGATGGAGTCCAAGAAGATTTGCCTATCGAAGACTGAGACAAAGAAGAATCGCCCATAAAAGACTGAGTCAAAGAACTTTCGCCAATTGAAGACAAGATTCGTACATCTATGACGGAGTCAAATGACATTTGTCCACCGAAAACTGAGTCAAATTAGCCTATGGAAGACTGAGTCAAATAAGAATCACCCATCCAAGACTGAGTCAAATAAGATTTGTCCATTAAAGACTGAATCATAGAAGATTTAAAGAGTTAAAGAAGATTTGCCAATTGAAGACTGAGTCAAAGAAGATTTGCCCTTTGAAGACTCAAGACTGAAGAGTCAAATAAGTTTCGTCCATCAAAGATTAATTCAAATAAGATTCGCCAATTGAAGACTGAGTCAAATAAGAATCGCCCATCCAAGACTGAGTCAAATAAGATGTGCCCATTAAAGAGTGAATCAAGATTCACTCATAAAAGACGGAGCCAAATAAGATCCACCCATCGAAGACGGAGTCAAAGAAGATTCGCCCATAAAAGACGGAGTCAAAGAAGATTTGTATGTATGTGAAGCCGCACTCAACAGCCAGGACCTCGATGTAAAAAGGTTTATTCCCAGGAATGTACAATGTTACAAACATGACAAGATCCTCAGGCTCTGACATGTTTTGCCAAAAAAAGGCTTCATCACAGAGACAACAAAACACAGTTTTTGAGAATTCCTTTATAAAAGAAAAAAAAAATGTGCCAGGATTTAGCATTGATCACGTCGTCCAGTGATGTAAATCCTCGCAATCCTCGATGCCTTACAACCCGACGAAACAAAAAATCTTTTGACATCTAAAATGATGATCACACGGCATATATCGATTTTTATCTTTCTGCTATGTATAAAAAAACTATAGTGTGTTGCATTTATTAAATCAATGAACTGCTTTTTTGTTTGTGACTACGTTACAATGTGTGACCGGTGATGTGGTCACACATTTTAACGTAATCCCGCCCAGTTTTTTTGGCAGTGGAATGTGTGACCACCAATAGGTGAAGAATTCCAGCGCTTTCTCAACTGTTCCAGGGCAGATCAGCATCGCAGATCATATGTACAGGAGAACCAATCTGCCCCGGAACAGCTGATCGGACCTCAAAATGCCACTTCTATCCGACTCTGTGACTGCGATCTCACATTCCACCGCACTCACAGAGACGGATAGAAGTGGCATTTCAGGACCGATCAGCTACAGCACATACGTGACATGTGACACACACATTTCTTCTCTTTCGCCGCCTGTTACTAGGGAAGCGACCAGGAGAGGAGGTGAGTCACAGAACCCACCCCCTCGCTGAGAAGCCCATCGGCAGTGCGGGGCCCCGGGACCCTGCACTGCCACATATTCCACCAGGGGGGGTGCCCAGGACCGGACATCACTGGGCCCCCCTACAGCCTCAGGCTCCGAGGCCCTGGCCGTAATTCCGCCCCTGGATAGGGAGCCGCAGCAGAGAGATGAAAGAGCCACATGCGGCTCCGGAGCCACGGGTTGCTGACCCCTGGTCTAGGGGATGATCTTCAGCTGCCCACCCATTAGCACTAACCGCCCTTCTTCTGGTGCCCACAGACTGATGTCCACTCCAGTAGTAAAATGCTAAGTAAACGATTTATTGAACATCTTCACTGAGGAGAGAGAATATGGGGGTTCTAAGTGTCCAGGGGTAACCAACAAGAGCTCCAGATTTACCAGACCTTGTAGGAATATCAGTGTAGATCCACCTGGGGGACAGCAGACAGCAACTGATGTAACAGCTGGGCAGGATGGATGCAGATCCTCAACACAGGAAAGACACCGACCATACTCCTGAAGTCCACTTAGTTCCAGGGTACTTCAAGAGCCTGCACTGGTCCCGGTTCTCTTCCTCTATCAGCATCACAGGCCTCCTCCATGTTGGAGGCCTCAGGGAAATCTTTCCCTCACACCAGCCCATTGGCCACCCCCAGGCATCAGGCCTAGCCCGGGGGGCAGGCTGAACAGCACCCAGCCCTAATCCATGGCTGGTCCCGACTAGTCTGAGCACATGGCAAAACCCTCCTGTATATGTACCCCATCCCAGCATGCACCACTGGCTGAGAGAAACCCAGTGATTGGCTGCTGTACTGTACATACCCTACAGTGAAACTAAATCTCTAGTAGCCGCCTCACAGAAGGTGATGGGGGCTACAACACAATCGGTTCCGCCTTTAGAGAGAGAAGCGGGAGAGAACAGCGGTGGGAGAAATGCTGATCTCTCTTCCTTCTCTCTACGAGCAGCCGCTGAGCCGGTCTTCTCAGTCCCGGGCACCGCAGGGGGGGACAGCAGTGCCGGGATAACTGGCAGTGGCAATGGAGGGGGAGCCGCACTGTGAGGTGGTACAAGCGATCAGCCGGCTGTAGTGCCGGCCGAACGCTTGTATGAAACAGCCGGTAAGGGCTGTTTACCTTCCCGGGGGGCGTGCGCGAACAGAAAAAAAGATCGTGTATATGTACGTCCACCCGCCGGAAAGGATCCGCCGTCCGCCCTGTGATTTTATGATGGGCGGCAAGGGGTTAAATACACATCACCCGCTTGAAGTGGTTATAGTTGAAGTGGTCACCCGCTTGAAGCGGGTGCTGCTGCTACTCTCTAAATTGTACAGAAGGGGCACAGGGGTGGTCTGCTTATGAAGGGTGATGCACCACTAATTAGCTGGCTCCACCTACCCGTCCATCTGCAAAATAAGTATGGCTGGGAAGGGAGGGTGCTCATTTAGAATGAGTGACAGCATGAAAACCTGAATCCTGTAGTAACTGCCACCCTCGACTTTTAGCTATCAAGAAGATTATGAATCGCCAAGTCATGAGCAAAAAGAAGAATTCCCCGGCAACGTATACACTAAATCCTCATCACTGCAAAAACCGACTGAAATATAACAAGTAACCTCATTTCTAAAACATTTTTCAGGATTATACTGAACTCTGTTCCACGAGTCGAATATAAATAACATCCAGAAGTAGCTAAATTGATTTCTTTGCACAGGGATAGTCCGCTTATTAAAATAAATGTATTTCTTCATACACAAAGGGGCTGCTTAAATACTGACAAAAAAAAAAAGGACAAAAAAACAACAACATGCAGACAAATGATAGCCAAGAATAAAAAGAGTTCATGTGTGTAACATCAAATGTGGTGCAATGCTGCCACCTGCTGGTCTGTACTGAGATGAGCCG